>NC_091128.1:81656821-81841821 GCF_040183065.1 Periplaneta americana
TTAATGCAGCAAGCCCCTCTACAGCTCTTAACCTACGAAGTGCAATCAGTCACACTTGCTCATAATTTGTCTTCATTCTTTTCGTTCTCGATATTATGGTTCAGGATCGAACTTTAGATTGTTAAACACATTAAATACAAATTGAAATAATACCACGTAGCCTTACGTCCTCTCTTAGTACAGTGAGTACGTTCATCCTTTCATCACTAACTATATCTTTGTATTTTTCAACATGGATCACATCATAATACCGCTTTAAATGATATTTTCTGCACCTGACATGTTTTTACAAATAAGATACTGTCCATCTCCCTACTTTGATTCTTTGAAAAAGAATAGCAATTTCTAGTTACAGTTAAACTCGGTTCCAGGTTTCCGATTTGCGATATTCATGGAGATAAGTAGTAGATATTTCACCCCTCATCTGTACGAAACGAACTCCCTACTCTTCCCTTCACCGCTACCTTAAAGAGGGGTAGCATTCCTTCCCGCGAGTTTTCATTTGCCCGTACGGGTAAAACGCTCATAGGGGAAGCCAATTGCCAGCCCTGTTCTACTACTTCCCTCAATAGTACAAATTTCTTTTCTGCAATATTCTTTATTTCAACCTATTCTTTCCTTCATTAAAAAAAATAGACAGGTGCATAGCTATACTATGCCGCTTATCTTTACATAGAATTACGAGTGAGTGCTGCTGGCAGATGCATAGCTTTATCTTTACTAGAAGAGGTTGTTGACGAACCGCGCGCAGAACAAGAAGGGGACAAGAGGAATTCAAACAGGACAAGGGGAATTCAAAGCAAACAAGGGAAACGCAAAGAGAACAAGGGGACACAAAGAGAATCAAGGGAACGCAAAGAGAACATGAGGAACGCAAGAAAAGGAAAGGGATTACAAAGGGGAAAAAGGGGAACGCAAAGTGAACAAGGGGAACGCAAGGAGAACGAGGGGAACGCAAGAAGAACGAGCACGAAAGTCTTAGTTACCAGTCTATCGTGCTCTGGAGTGAACAAGGCTCTGAAATCAGCTACAAGGGTCGGTACGATTTTTTTTTGCCACTACTGTACATTTTTCAATCTTCAAAATGCAATAATTCTGGCACTTCACGTACAATTTTAAAGCTAAGATATATAAGTAATTATTGGTTTGTCATCATCATCATCATCATCAACAATACGATTTGGGCCCATTGGCCCGTTTCGTCTCCATAGCAATATTAAAATTGGTCTTTCCAGCGTTTTCTAGGGCGTCCGATTCGTCTTCTCCCTTGGGGTTTATAATGGTGTAGTCGGTATGGAATGCGAGTTGGTTCCATCCTACATATATGTTCATGCCATTTATTCCTATATTCTGTGATAGTTTCTATAATATTTGGCATATTTAGTTCCTGTTCATTTCGCTTGTGGTCCAATAAGTTATATCCTGCTATTGGACTTAGCAGTCTCATTTCAGCTGCTTCTATTCTCTTCATTTGTTGAGTTGTTATACACCATGTTTCGGATCCATAGGTTAATGTTGGAATCGCCATTGTTTTGTAAAATTTTAAAATTGTGTCAGTCCTAACTTTCTTCTTTAGTGTTCTTTTTATCGTGCCAATTAACTGCTGGAATTTAGAGAGCTTCCTATCTATGTCGTTAATTTGTTCATATGATATCATGCAGCCTAGGTAATTGAAACAGTTCACTTGCTCTATGATTTCATTATTAATAATTATTTTTGTTCTTAATGGCGTTGTTCCCTTAAAACCCATTACTTTAGTCTTTTTAGTAGATATCTGAAGATCATATTCTTTGGCGATGCAGTTCAGTTTAAACAAAGCTCGTTGGAGGTCATCTTCTGTAGTTGTAAATATAGCCTGATCTTATTGGTTTGTCTGGACACCATTTTATTCATTTCAAGAATTTGAACATTTTCAATGTATTTATGTAGTCAGTGATAATGCCACCCAAGTGCTAGACAATTTAATCATACAATTATTGTAATATTAGATTTCATGATTTTAACAATTTGAAGAACGGTTTATTATTATTTTCAAACACATTTCATGTTGAAGTCCAACATGTCCGATTAGATTTTCAGATGGAGGTTATCCGTCTAAAAACAGTTTTTTATTTATTTTTTATTTTTATTTATATTTATTTATTTATTAATTTTTTTGTTTCGCTGATGATGCAGGCTAAATCAAAATCGAGATCCAGACTTACAGATGATAATTTGAAGGACCAGTTTACAATTGCAATGACTGATATTATTCCCGATTTTAGACACCTACACTTGTGGGATGATTGATGATTAATAAAAATAGGCATTTACCCACAGAGACTACAAGGTTAGGTATGCATAGATTGTTTGTTGTTGAAAGAGAGAGTGAGCGTAGCTAGCAATGCAGGTACATGGGTACCTGTTAAGGCTGGTTCACAATAAACCAGGAACGGAAACGACAACGAGAACGAGAACGGATCATTCATAATTAACTATTTTGAATGCTCACATTTAAATGCATTTATTTTAACATTATTTCCGTTCTCGTTTCCGTTTCCGGTTTATTGTGAACCAGCCTTTAGGGAACTCTGCTTAAAAATTATACTAACAATTACACCACCAACTAATCTGATAGAAACCCAAATATAATTAAATATAGAAAAATTAATTAAAATTACAAATACACGTAATAAACCATATCCTCCCAACTTTAATAATACACCAGCCAAAATTATTGAACCTGAAACTGGAGCCTCTACATGAGCCGTTGTACAGGCAGTGTTATGTGGTTGACCAACCAATGAATCAGAGTGCAATGTAAACAAACCAATTGAGTAGTCCACTGCAAGAGCGAGCTGTGCCACAAAATTCTGATCACTAAAATGTCAGGTTTTTTTTAGCACTTCCAACCATCTGTTGCTTATTTTCCTAAACTATACAGATGCACGAACCAATGCCAGAGCACTCCGACTAATTCTAGAGTACGACCCTTTTCGTAACAGACTTAATTTTCTCACGTTATGGGGTTAATGTGACATAGCTTCCTCTTGCAGCGGACCCCTCAATTGCCGGAGCATAACGTTGAATCCTACGCACGAGAAACGTATCCCCTTCCAATTGCTGTGATACACATTTTAGTTGTAACCTGGCCATACCTCAGGTTTCACGTCATTCATGACGTAACGACAGTCTAAGCACAACTAACTTAATATTCTCATTATTGTGATGTAAATTCTTACCTTTAACGAGGAAGGATTTGATCAATTTGATTAATTTTTTTTTCTAGTATAGCGTATTTTTAATAGCACATTATTTTGATTTTGTTTCGTATACTGTAATATGCATTTTGAAGTTTATACTTTAAAATGTGTATGTCATATGTTGTAGACCTATAATAGTGTGCAGTCTACCGAATACAGATTGGAATGAACACGGGAATTATTTAATTTCCATTGTTGCAATGTACAACAAATGAGCGATTCCTATAGCCTGAATTTCTCTTAAGTCCAACTTCAGACAACCCCTGGTACACGACGAGGGAAAGGATGTTTATTTTGTATCTAATTTATCCTTTGAATATATCTTTGTTCTAAATTATTTATAATACTTGATTTATGAACAGAAAGAACAACAAAGAAAGAAAACAAAAGAAACAGAGAGCGGAGTCTTGCACTCACACCCTCTCTTTTACTAACCCGCCACGTGAACCCTGGGTTTCGAGGTAACAGTTACGTGTTCTTACAGTAAGAGTCATTTGAAACAATGACAACAAATTATTGTAACTCTCCTGCCGCATAATACATTCTTTCACGTGTGAAAGCACACGAAATTTTCCGAAGGGGACTTAGCCTAAGATGATACCTTTGCTTTGCACCAGCCACCACTGGTTACATATAAAGTCTGCCAGATGGCCATATGTCACAAAGCTTCGCGGGTTATCGCAAACTCGATGAAAGGCGTAAATAAAAAATTGAGCACGGCTGACGTTGGAGATCAGTCATAAACAAATTAGGAGAATTTTTAATTCATTTCTTTATTTTCTTTATGTAAAATAATCAATTTTGAATTTAATAAAAAACAATAAGGATTTATACATCAACCTAATGCAGTGGTTCCCACCTTTTTTAACTGACGGCACACTTTACTGAACCGCCCATGATATCGCGACATACTTATTTGATTTTATTATTATTATTATTATTATTATTATTATTATTATTATTATTATTATAACCACTACTTTTCTTCTGGAGAAAAAGGTGGTCGAACTCTGTGTACAATATTTTATGGCGGACGGGGAGATAGGGTGTCAAAATTTTCAAAATTAGTCCTGAACTGTGTGAAAAATATTAAACTTCTGCTCTAATTTTAGGATCAAAAGAGATTATTGTTCACTGAATGGGAATATTGTCGTTTTTAACCTCCTTTTCGTCCTACTAAGATTTCCAAGATCTAAACGGAATTCAAAGAAGAATTATATTAAAAACATAGTTATTCACACATATATCGGTTTCATGATGAAAAATACAACAAAAAGGTGCCGTTCCAGCGCGTTCCGCCAGAAAAATAGCACTGAAAACAGCTTCTATGTAATGTCGGACATCCAGTGCTGTAGATAAGTCGATGTTAACACGCTATCGAAAATTCTAAAAGAACAAGCAGCATTAGAAAAAAAAACAAAGGTATGTGTCAAAAATCTCAACATATCTATACTGGATGTCCGATAAAAGATTTCTTATTATCGTTTTTTAAAACTCTCTTATTTAAATTAATGTAAAGCCTGCGCTTGGTGGGTTGCATAGAGTTTCTCTATACGTAGCCTTATGGTTGAAAAACTGAACTGAGCATTGTTGCAGATGTTCACGTTTCATTGGTAAAGTCTGTCTCAAAACAAAATGTACCGTATCAAAGACTTCGTTGTAAATTAAAAAAATGCGTTGTAAAGAGACTTTCTGGATGGCATAAAATTTATTTTTCAATTCCAAAATTTCGCGACACACTTCATGGAGCTGCGCGACACACCGGTTGGGAACCACTGACCTAATGTATTGTAGAGCGTAAAAATGGTACGTAGAAATGACAAGTTTAGTAAACAAAATTTCTATATGAATATGTGTTTGCGATTGTACGTACTCGTATTTTTTCATTTGTATGTAGACCTAACTTATGTGTGTATGTATGCATGCATGTGGTGGTTAATTCTCTCTGTTTATAATTCATACAACAGCTTGTCAAAACAGAATTTTTTATGTCTATTATAATTAGGGCTGGCAGTTTCTGACCCAAAACATTGCTTTTGCTGTAGGTTAGACAGGGCCGGTATGTTGTTCTGACAATAATACACGCAGAGTAAGGTGAAGTGGGTTATGGAATGAGTTGAGATCCACATCGTCACGTTTCTTCACTTTGTTTACAATGCATTAGACTATTTCGGCAGAGTACTTTTAAACTATATTGTTTATGTTCCCTTTCCCTCGTTACCCGGAAATGTAACAGTCAACTTCCAAATTTAGTGTAGTAAACCGCTTACGACATACCGCAATATAATATTTTTAAATTTTAAACAATATCAAAATAATATTGTTAAAATTAGAGCTCACTGGTAAATTTTACATGAGTCAATAAAGAGTGGAAGTAATATGAAAACAAATTATATTAAGACAAACAACTGCATATGAGGGGCTCACAACCAGAGTGGACCAAGTCCACCAGTGGTCAGTTTGTGGATTAATACAATCTCGGATGAAGAAAACTTAGATTTATTCATTGCCACAACAAACAAAGTCCATAACTCATTTGTTACTCCACAGAGGGCAGCATTTCCTATGGAAGTTGAAGGTTGCTAAGTGTGAGGCAAGAACTTTAAGACTCAATATCTCAGAACTATTCCAGAAGGACTTGGGTACACTCTGGTTGTGAACCCTTCATATAGCACTCCCAGTAAAATAGTATTGTATTCGAAAATTGTGATTTGTAAAGATATGCTATTTCCTAGTAAAATACTGCTGTAAAAGTATTTTAATAAGTAGGTAGGTACCAAAACCTTTCACAATTTAATACTTTATTACTATTATTTCATACCTCCAATTAGTAAAACAGTGTTGGAAATAATTTACGAAAGTAATATGTGATTTTGGACTTACGAGAGTATTTTACTGGGTGTGGAATATATGCGCTAGTGGTATTCTCAGTAGAAAGGTGAAGCTCTAACGCTGCAGGAAAACCACAGCAATGCCCTAGAACTTTCTACGGTATGTATTGTCTTACGTCAAAGTGTTAACCTGTAATTTCTCACATGGAAGCTCGTCGTATAGATCATACGCTACAAAAGTCTCACCATCTGACACTAGAGCTTTAGAGAAAATAATCATGTGGACTTACTTGGAAGGTTGGAAAATGTGAACATTATGTCACTAAAATCCTAAGGATATAGACCTATTAAACGTATAGACGATCAGTCGTTCTTCTTAAAATGATAATTTCATAACAGTACCAACAATATATTTGACTAAGCAACAGGGCTACCTTGCACTCAACCAGCGGTGTGTCGAGTGTCTAATGTTAAGGGGAGACTGACGTACCTCGTACTGTATTAGGATCATACGCTTTGCAGCAAAAAAATGAGCAGCCGACAATTTGTGAATTCCAGATACGTTAACTGCACATGCTCGTTTCGTCAGAGCTGCTGTTCACTAGGTAACACATAATTAAACCGTTTAAATTTGTTGTATTTTGTTTAAGAGTGTGATATACAGTACAACTCCAATTATCCGAACTCCAAATATACGGATATCCAATTATCCGGATCACGTTTCATAACAGTTTGAAATAAATTTTTTATTCAAAGAAAGTCATATACGTTTAGGTTTTTTACTTTGTGTACTGTACTACCGTACATACGTAAAGTTCTGTTCTGTATGAAATATGAAGAGTTCTTATAATTTTAATCCATTTAAAATTCTGTTTTATTTGGATATGTGTAACTTTGCTCGTTATAAACTGTAGTACTATAGTAATTTTGCACTTTTAATACATGCAGTAGCTTACTACTGTTGTTTTTAGACTTTTCATTTCCGACCAATTATCCGAATTCTTGCATATCCGGATCATACTACCCCCTATTACTCCGGATAATTGAAGTTCTACTGTATTATGTTATAAAATGGAATAGAGGATTGATTTTTGATATATCAGGGCTCTGAAGAAAGAAATAATAATACAATTGATAAATACAAAATCAATCGAAGCGAATATGAACTGGACAACCATGTATTATGCCGACCTGGTACTGTCAGTTTCTAGGGCGTAGATTAGATTGTTATAGCACGGGTCTACAAAACGAGTGAATAGTATACCTTATTTTATTTCAAGGAGTAAGTTCAGTGGCTCCTTTGAACACCGAACTGCACTCCTTGAAATAAAATAAGGTATACTAGTTAAGGTTGGTCCACAATAAACCGGGAACGGAAACGACAACAAGAACAGAGTAACTGTTAAAATACATATATTTAAATGTGAGCATTCACAATTAACGAGAAGCTTACCGGATCCCGTGAACGGGAACGTAAAGGTTGACGATCTTTTAACTTTGCCGTTCTCGTTTCCGATCACAACCTAGGATTCATTCTGTTGTCATCGAAAAGCTGTATGATCATCGTATATTTTGTATCAAGTAGATCGTAACATAATTTCTTCTCCATCCATTGCATGTAACTAACCCAGAAATTCTGTAGAATCACTTTCAGTATGTGCTACGTATAATATACCAGACTACCAAGTGAAGTGAATTCTTAAATATTCCGTGCCATAAATTTTGGAGTTGGTTAATCTGTCTTCATGTTCGCTGGCTTGTACTTATGATAGAACACCATTGGTCAATTATGCACAAATAACATCAGAATGTGTAATATCGACTTTATACATATCGTTATTGGCATACATATCGATATGCATAATCGTTTCCGTTCACGTTTATTGTGAATCAAAAACTTAACCTTCACGAACTCCGCTTCCCGTTTTTGTTCTGGTTTTCATTCCCGATTTATTGTAGATCAACCTTTAAAGATTCGAGTCTGCGGCAATCTTAATTACGGGTACCAGTATTTTAATCTCTCGATTATAAGTCTCGCAAAGCTAGATTTATGTGACGACCTCTCTTACATTATATGCCAGTACTCTAGTAAATAAGAAATCCCTCCCTCTCTCAAGCAATACTCCAATCTGTAAATAGAACGGTCTCTCTCGACATTAAAGTGCCAATGCACATAATAAATATTGTAATAAATATAAATAGATCATTTTCTTAATTAATAACAGTGTATGTTTCCACATAAATGATTTCTTAGCATCTTCACAGATACACTTGATTATACTTGTCACTATCTCTGTTACTAGGGAGTTTTTTAAATTTATATTTTCCCCGCTATTCATAAAATATTTTGATTTGATACCTCTTGCACCAAAGGGGGGACCTATAACTGAAACTTTATTAATATATTTCAGTATTCTTATTGTATTTATCTGGCAATAATGAACAGTTTGACTCGTAGACACTGTGTTTTTCAGCATTAACTTCCTATGGTTGTATATTAGGAGATTCGAAGAGAACGTTAAGATGTAGACCTTCGGCTGCCCCCTCCTACCAATAATGCATAACACAATATCAATACGGTGGTTGCTGTCGTCTGCGATACAACGAACTTTTTTGTTGATTTCGAGTTCGTTATTTTTTTCTGGTTATTATATGCTTGTATAAATTGCGTTAACTCTCGCTAAGTGGTTTTGTATTTTATTTTATGCTCGACCATGCCGAAATGTAGTAATTATACACCTGGTAGCAGCCCTTTAATGCATGTCATTAAAGTACACCTATTCATTAAAGTTCAGGTATTTTATTATTCTCGGATATGCAATCGAAAGACGAGGGAAACGTCACGGAGGCTGGAAATCCAATACTGTCGCAGAAGGTTATGTTCTGTTACTATAATAATTAGTGTTAATTGTAAACAATATTCAAATAAATTCAATTTGTCATCTCGTTTTTCAATTCTAAATCAATTTCCAGGTTATATCAAAATTAGTTCATGTTATTCTCTTCATTACATCAAGGCCAATGACATTATTGTTGCTCGTAAAAAATCAATACTTTCGCGTCTGTACACATCTCACAATTCACGAGCTATGCACTTCCGATCTTCAGTCAGATACAAATAAAATGAATACTTCTGAATAATTTCAAGTTAGAAATATGGTCGAGCATGAAAAGTCGTATGAAACTTGCCTATAATGGTAGTCTAATTAAGACGCTCGTATGAAAATTATGAAACTCGCTTGCACTCGTTTCATAAACAAACATACTCGCGTCTTAATTACTATCATTATAGGCTCGTTGCATAATGTACTATTTATTATCAATGTTAGTTATAATATTATTATTGTTAATATTTTTATTTTATTATTATTAATTAGTTAATTTATAATATTATCTTTGTATTATCTCCGTCACTATTATTATTATTATTATTATTATTATTATTATTATTATTATTAATTAACTATTATTATTGTTACTATTACTTCTATCATCAACATTATTATTGATATCTGTAAAATTTATGTAGACTCTACTGGACTGTACCCGAGCACGAGTATATGCTCATTTCGGGTAGCTATTCAAATGTAAAGTATGAATAAATTTGAATTTGATTTTGAAAAAAAAAATGTCGCGGAAAATGGTACGTGATAGAGAAAATCTGAGCTCAGTTTTGAATACAGTACATCAAGAAACCATAAATGGTGCAAAAGTTTTAATTTTCCAGGTCTGTGTTATTAAATATACGTTTACTTTACCTAAACACACAAAATTTATTGAACTACGTAATTGCTTGAGAATATGTACAGAGCACGGACGTTCAGAAAACTCTAGAAAGAGACGAAATATTATGTAGGCCTAAATATAAATAAATCGCTGCTACAGTACTGGAGTCTGCTAGCAAATAATGAAAGTGTCACTTCAAAACTGCAATAAGTTGTGTCGGTTTTCTTTCACAGAGAAGCAGCAGGATCCGGGAGAAAGATTCAGCGGGAGGCTGAGACTTCGTAGAAGCGATATGAGCAACATCGAAAGAGCGCGTGCGCGGACGCTGCGCATGACTGTCACCATCGTAGCTGCCTTCGTGTGGTGCTGGACACCATATGTAGTCATGACTCTTTGGTGAGTATAATCACCTTATCTTCTATTATTTCATACATATACTATTTAAGTGCATAGACGCATATGTACATACACATACATATTTATGCACACGCATGCGCAAATGTATACATAACTACAGTCTTCAGGGTTGGGGACAGCTCGCCACAGAAAATTGGCCACAGAGGCAACTCGCCACAATTGAAATTCGTATCAAAGACAATTCGCCACATAATTGAAATTCGTATCAAAGACAATTTATTAGCCATACATTAAAATTCAAGGCAATAGGCTACTCAAATTCGCAACAATTTTATAATATATTTCTGTGGTAACACAAGACAAATCCAGAAGCTGTAAACTAATTCGGAACTATGGCGGAAGAAATTCGCTTCACCAAATCAGAAAGAGGTTTTGACAAATTAATATATCTTGGCTACATGTATACGAGACTTAGAAGAAATAAAAATGGAGTTGTTTGGCGCTGTGACATGCGTGGCGGGTGTAATTCAACAGTCCCATTATCAGAAGATGGAAGCAGCGTCGTCAAAAAACCGTCTGAACACAAGAATCATTCTGCAGACTAGGGAAGGATTAAGGCAAAGAATGTGTAGAGAACACGAGGCAAGGGCGGGGACTTCCCGAGAAACAACATCTGTCATTATTCAAAATGAGTTACAGCGTATTGCAAGCGAAGCCAATGTGAATCTACCGAAGAAATCATCTATTACAAAAACTGTGAGCAGTGCCAGGAAGCTGCACCTACCACCTGAACCAAGGAATATTGACAAACTGAAAGTTATAGCCCACAAATACTCTAAGACCGTACAAGGAGAAAGGTGGTTGTTGTATTTTGAACCGGAGGACAACGTGAAAGTTATCATATTTGCCACTAATTCACATTTAATTAAATTGTCTACGTGTGGCGATTTGTCTATTTGTGGCGAATTGTCTATCTGTGGCGAATTGGCCCTATTACCTATTTTCTGTGACCAATTGTCCCAGTTACCAATTTTCTGTGGCGAATTGTCCGGAACCGCAGTCTTCACACAGAGAACATGTGGCTCGGACATCAGGCGGGAGCATGATGGCTTTTTGAGTGTCTCCCATGTAAACAAATTTATTAATGTATACAGTAATGACAGGGTGGGGGCACGCCACTTCGTAGCCAGTACTGCGTCTCTTTCCTGTCACTAGTGACCTTTCTAACCAACATGTGGTGTCCGACTGTAATAGTAATATGCGTTACAAGAGCGGTATGTTGAAGTTTTCATGTTCGAGGAAAAATTTGAAAAAGAGAAACGTAGTCGAGCTTTTTTAATTTCCAAGAATAGAAAGAAAACATACCGCTCGTGTATCGTACATTATTTTGTGCGAAGATCGTTTATTACATACCTGAAAGAGGAATTTCTAATTAGTTGCAATGAAATCTCCATCTTGGTTTCTGTTCAATGACGGCAAATTTGCAAAACAATAATATCTATCTTCAACATTGTTGCTTTAAAATATTTTCTGTGTTTACTATGTACTCCAGCAGGCTGTGATATACGTCTGTTTTTTTTTTCCCAGTCTATAAATGCGAGCTTAAAACAAACGGTAAGGTTATGTAATGAGTCTGGAATCTTGTTGATTTTTTCACGGCTTCCTTAATGTTACTTGGATTACGAATGCAGTAACTTTAGTGGAGTTGTAGAGTTTACTTAATTTTTTAAAATATTTTAAAACAATAATTAACAGTGCAATTTAGGTGAAATTGTTGTGGTAAGTTTCCAATTTATAATTATTACTATATTGAACGTTTCTAAAAATAATATGTTAAAAGCCTAAAGCAGTAAAATCAATATGTCACTTAAGCGGTAAGAAGAGGGAAATTGTTACGTGTGTTAGGTTGGGAATACTGAATGTGGAATTTTAGACGTTCCGCGGATTGGTTTTGTGCGGAAACCAAGCAAATACGCACGATCTCGCACAAAATAAAATATGCGATGATTTTTAATTTCATATTCAATTTTGTGAAGAGACTTTGTAATATGGTATAGAAACAATGGTGGGACATTCTACAAAAATTATGGAAATGGTCCGGATACATGTTCAATTCTTTTATGACGTCGAATATGTCATACTTCCTTCCGTTTTTCAATCACAAAGAGTGCACCCAAAATCTTCTCTGTTTTTAATACCAGCGAGTTGTACGAAAGCCAGGACATCCCCATCGTCTGAAGACATTATGAAAGCTATGCGACGCAAAAGTGTCACAAGGGTTTTTGACTCTTCAATATGCTTTGCTCACGTCATGTCCGCGTCATGACTCGGCCCGATGTCTGAGCCACGTCCTATCTACGTCTTCTCTGTATGAATTGGGCCTTAGAAACAATTGATGGCGCGACTCTTGGTGGTGTAAAAGTCTGTAGACCGGTGGATAAAAAAAATAGCTCAGTCATTTCATAAAAATGGACTTAACGCGTTTTAGAATCACACTTTTCGATTTCTGATGTAAAACGCCTATGTTCGTTGTACAAGAGAAAAATATTGTAACATTTCGACATAATGAAAGGCCTGTTCAATGTGCTTCGAGGTTCGGGTCCGCAATGTAAAATTAAAATGCATTGCTATTTACAAACACTTGTTATACGTTCATAATGCGGATTGTTTTGCACATGACTAACATAATATAGCCAATTTAAAAAAAAAAAAAACTCATATCTCTTTACAACAAAACGACATGCAAGGGGAAAAAAGATGAACTGCTTCTTCAGAGAGCTAACGGCTTCAGAAACTGAGTATCGTATTCTAATGAATGCACCATTATATAATTAACATGGAGGCATGAGATAATTACTCTGCCATTACAATTCACTTGACTCTAAGCCTATTGATTGTTTTTGTGATTGGAATCATATTTTATTATAATCATCTCACAGTCAATTTGAATGTCTCCTAAACAACCCCAGAAAAATCCTCAACCATTATCTTGTCCTAACCAGGATTTGAACCCGGACCCGCTCGTTCAACGGTGAGGCATGCTAATCATTACTCCACAGCGGTGGACTACTAATAGTTGTTTCCTCCTTTAATTAATATTGTTACGGTTCTTTCCTGGAGAAGTGCTATGTTTATTAAAGTCTCCTAAATTGTGATCATTCATCCTGCTCACGTTTTCCCGTAGTTACGACAAATGTTGGGATGAGCCATGGACATAACGCCCACCGTTACACATTTCTGTTTTTTCCAAATTATGTCGTTCATCTTATTCGGCTGGTAACAGAGCCTTAGATTGGCGGTGCTCTTCTCCTCCCTCAACAAGACGACTGGGCGGAAGATGATGTAGGATGCGGCGGTAGTCGCTGTCTATGCTGTTGCGAGTGACTGGCACGGCTGGCATAATATTATCCAGCCTTTAATGTTCTAACTTTTTTTAAGATTTTAAGTAGGATGGTGAAACGAAGTCAGGCAAGTGGCCTTTACGCTAGGAGATCACATAAATATTAAAATGAATCCCAACAGTCTTGCAAGGACGAGCAATCGTGTAGATCTAACTTTAGCTCTTTCTCTCTCATTGATTCATTGAGGTTTTTTACACAATAGTCTTGGAATTATTGGGTTATGTATAAACATTAATACACTATACACTGCAATGCTAGAGAAAGTGTATATTAGTATTACTTACTTACTGGCTTTTAAAGAACCCGGAGGTTCATTGCCGCCCTCACATAAGCCCGCCATAGGTCCCTATACTGAGCAAGGTCAATCCAGTCTCCATCATCATATCCCACCTCCCTCAAATCCATTTTAATATTATCTTCCCATCTACGTCTCGGCCTCCTCAAAGGTCTTTTTCCCTCCGGCCTCCCAACTAACACTCTACATGCATTTCTGGATTCGCCCATACGTGCTACATCCCCTGCCTATCTCAAACGTCTGGATTTAATGTTCCTAATTATGTCAGGTGAAGAATACAATGCGTGCAGTTCTGTGGTGTGTAACTTTCTCCATTCTCCTGTAACTTCATCCCTCTTAGCCGCATATTAGTATTGTATTCCTAAAATTATTGGGATTTCCTTAAATCCTCTGTCAATTTGTTAGCTATTCAAAATGCATACACTATCATAATTAAATAATTTTATCGCTTTGATTTAATAATGGATACTTATCCATCGTCACAATGGTAATGGCATTCATTACCGCACTGAGTGCGACATATAAATGATTATCGCCTGAGTGTGATATGTAATTCATTACCGCACTCAATGAAGTAATAGGTTATTTTACGACGCTTTATCAACATCTTAGGTTATTTAGCCTCTGAATGAGATGAAGGTGATAATGTCGGTGAAATGAGTCCGGGGTCCAGCACCGAAAGTTGGGTAACAATGCTCATATTGGGTTGAGGGAAAACCCCCGAAAAAATCTCAACCAAGTAACTTGCACCAACCGAGAATCGAACCCGGGCCACCTGATAGCGCGCCAGACGCGCTAACCGGTACTCCACAGCTTTGGACTGTGGTAATGGATAAATGTACCGACGTGTCATGCTTAACGTTCAAAACTACTACTAAAAAAGAATCTATTAATCTATTGATTATTATAACACTTCGCAAGAGACGAAAGTTTGTAAGCATGTGATAAATGCTCAAAATATGCAAGCAAAGCATTGTCATGTACGATAGTACTCCGTCTCTTAACTTCGCTCCATTTCCCATGGCGTTCATATGCCACTTCACACTTTAACCTCGATTTACTAGGCAAAGGCGATGCAACAACTGTCGAAGCCGCTACTTCAATATCTGAAGGGATACTTTCTTCAGAATCACTCGTTATTCAGAACGAATTAGCCTATTTTTCTTGATTCCAGATACTCTATACCATTCTATTGTCATCGCAAACAAATTAATATCGTTCCATTAGTTCTTTTTCTTCTAGACAACTTTATTATGATCGATGGAATAATATCAATTAGGCTTTGGTTTACATTCAATCACAGGATATCACAATGACTACTGAATAATTATTCGGTTATTTATAAATCAACGATCGTATCATGAACGCGGATAAGGTAAGTATCCATTATTAAATGAATGCGAATAAAATATTGCATGCAACTAGTGGGCAGAGTCCGTATAGGCCAGTTTCTATCTGATGCTTTTCCAATTCACTGCGGACTAAAGCAAGGAGATGCACTATCACCTTTACTTTTTAACTTCGCTCTAAAATATGCCATTAGGAAAGTTCAGGATAACAGACAGGGTTTGGAATTGAACGGGTTACATCAGCTTCTTGAGTATGCGGATGACGTGAATATGTTAGGAAAAAATCCACGAACAAGGAAATTTTACTTGAAGCAAGTAAAGCGATAGGTTTGGAAGTGAACCCCGAAAAGAAAAAGTATATGATTATGTTTCGTGTACAGAATATTGTACGACATGCAAATAGGCTATAAAAATTGGAAATTTATTCTTCGAAGAAGTGGAAAAATTCAAATATCTTGGAGCAACAATAACAAATGTCAATGACACTCCGAAGGAAATTAAACCCAGAATAAATATGGGAAATGCCTGTTATTATTCGGTTGTCATCTAGTCTCCTGTCAAAAAAATCTGAACGTTAGAATTTATAAAATAGTTATATTACCGGTTGTTCTGTATGGTTGTGAAACTTGGACTCTCACTTTGAGAGAGGACTAGAGATTATGGGTGTTTGAGAATAAGATTCTTAGGAAAATATTTGGGGCTAAGAGGGATGAAGTTACAGGAGAATGGAGAAAGTTACACAACGCAGAACTGCACGCATTGCACTATTCTTCACCTGACAATTAGGAACATTAAATCCAAACGTTTGAGATGGGCAGGACATGTAGCACGTATGGGCGAATCGAGAAATGCATATAGAGTGTTACTTGGGAGGCCGTAGGGAAAAAGACCTTTCGGTAGGCCGAGACGTAGATGGTAGGATAATATTAAAATGGATTTGAGGGAGGTGGGATACGATGATAGGGACCGACGGCGGACTTATGTGAGAGCAGCAATGAACCTACGGGTTCCTTAAGAGCCAATTGTAAGTATGCAACTAGTGGGATGAATATAATTAACGCTCACATGTGGTGTGGTTACACAACTCGGCTTACGCCTCGTTCTTGCAAAACACAGTCGAGCGGTAATGATCTCATATCCCATTAGTTGCATAAATAACTATAATATTCATGGATTATATACACGAGAAATATCTCATAATCGATTAGACTTACGCTGGGTCTAAGAACATTTTTGTTAAGTTTACCAGTTATTAACAGTTAATATAAAAATTCTTCTGATTATGTAAAACAAAGCGAAACAATTACATCTCCCCTCTACAACGACAGCCTGTAGCGAGAAAATATACAACAAATTATAGTGCTCGCGGTTATTAATTGAACGTATAATGCTCAAAATTACTGAAGGAGAAAACCATCTGCAAAATATACGTCTGTAAATACAGTTCTGCCATTAAAAAAAACCGCTCCTCACTCCAGAGATGAGGGTTTCTTTTTGCATGGGAATATTCTGAAAAGAGTACTCGAGGCGGAATGCCTTTGTAATATATCACTTTCCTCAAAATAGAATTTCTTGAGCGTTAATATTATATAAATGATCATAATTACGATAAAAAATTCAGCGCTGATATGAGTGATACACCAGCACGTAGAATTAGTCACTCAGTTTCGAGAATGAAACTACAGTTGTGTTGGTTTGAATGTTTTATTTTTCTTCGGTTTACATCTGAGAAGTAATCATAAGATAAATAATTAATGGACATGCATTAAATTTTCTCATTCCGAAATTAATCCGAGCTCACAACATATTTTTCACTAGTATTCACTCAAATTGTGTCGTACGTAAATATTATTTTCACTCATTTATTTATTCATGGTTTTTTGTCCATGAACCGGTCCTTCACTGCAAATACAGCATTCTCCAATCATCCTCCTATTCTATTTTTCTTTTCGTCTCCGAAAATAATCCACATTATCTTAATACTGTCCATTATCTGATATCTTCTTCTGCCCGAACTTTTTAACTTTTCACCATTCCTTCCAGTGCATACTTCAATAGGCAGTTTCTTTTTAGCCAGTAATCCAGCCAATTTCTTCTTCCCTTCCTGGTCAGTTTCAGCATTATTTTTTCTTCTCCCACTTTCTAGCACAGCTTCATTTTTTATGTTTTCTGTCCATTTCACATGTTCTATTCTTCTCCATATCTAAATTTCCACATGACATAACGCTCCACAGATACACATCATGCACAACGTGGCCCGCCGAAGTGATGTGCAACTTGAAAATGTGTCACAATCCTGCCATCTATTCGCAATATGAGGAACACTAATCACACAAATGAAGTAAAGCATTGGACACACACACATTTCAAATGCTTCTCTTCACTTTGTCGTAATGCCTATGTTTCTTCCTCATACAATATCATATTCCATACAAAGTATTCACTAGTTTCTTTCTTAGTTCTTTTTCCAATGATCCGCAGATGATGTTCCATTTCCTATTAAAAAATCTTCCTTTCATTGCTATCCTCCTTTCGACTTCCTGACAGCAGCTTATACATACTAGGTTCAAAAAGTTCCCGGAATTTGCTAGCATCATAGAAACAACGTACCTTAAACACTATTCTACAGCATTCCCTTCAAAATAGTTGCCTTCCGCAACAACACACTTTTGCCAACGCGTGTAGAGTTCCTGGAAGCAGGCCTGGAAGCCATTTTGTGAAACCCGTCTTAGTGCTCACGTCGCGTTTGCGATAACCTCTTCAGCATTGAATCTCCGTCCTTTCAGATGACTTTTCAGACGGGGAAACAGAAAGTAATCAGGTGGTGAGAGATCAGGAGAGTATGGTGGGTGATCCAAAGCAGTTATGTTGTGCCTGGCAAGAAAATTCTTTACAATAATTGCGCGATGAGAGCAGGTGCATTGTCATGCATAAGGAACCAGTTGTTTTCTACCCACTTTTCTGGACGTTTCCTTCTCACTGTCTCCCAGAGGCGACGGAGGGTTTCTACGTACAATTCTTTCGTTACAGTACGACCTTCTGGAATGAACTCATGGCGCATGAGACCCTGAGAGTCGAAGAAAACTTCCAAAATAACTTTGCTTTAAGTGTGCTTAAATGCGACAGGCTCATGTCAGTAGATTTACTGGCATATGAAAGAACTCCTGCGTGACAAAATTCCGGCACATCCGGCGATGCTGATATAACCTCTGCAGTTGCGAGCGTCGTTAAATAAAACATAACATTTAAAATAACTTTGCCTTTGGAAGTGTCCCTAGGAAATTTTTGCTTCCGAGGAGATGTTTTCGATTTCCACTCAGATGACTGTCGTTTAGGGACTGGGTCGTACAAGTAGCACCAGTTTCATTTTGTTTAAGAAATCACCATCTTCATCAGCCATACTGATCATGTCCCCAGCAAAACACAGAACTTGATGTTTGTACTTTGCTCTGTGGACATAATTACAAAATGCGACGAACAAACAAAACACTATGATAAACAAATGCCTACAACTCAAAACCAATAATTGCCATTATCAACAAACTTTAAGGAAATGACATCATGAATGTTACCAACAAAACAAATGTATAATATCCCTTGTTATATATTAATACGAAAAATGGTAGTAAAATTCCGGGAACTTTTTGAACCTAGTAGTATATCACTACTTGTAGTGCATTCCAAGTCTTTGAACCTGTCAGTGTCCACTTCTATTATCACTTTAATATTCCACAACTCTTAATTACAGATTAAATGAGTGCTCGCACAAGTATGTAGCTGCTCTCGATGTCGAGATGTTACTGATGGAGGCCGCGCGGCACGGCTAACTTTATACTCAACTTCGTCGCCCTCATATCCATAGCTAGGAGAGGTGGCGTCATTGATGTGATTTGTACATTACTCAACAGGTGTGGACGCAATGTTCTATAGAAACAAAAGTATGCTTTTGATTGCCAACATGACTTGGTATATTATGAGCAAAAACAACTGCAAATCCTATACTCGTACATACACAGTGTTGTCAAATGGCAGGTTTTTCACAGCAAACCCAGCTTTCTCAAATCTTTCCTATTTTCTGCCTTCCTCTTAGTCTCCGCATATGATCCATATGAGGCGTTCCGTAAGAGAACAGCGAGCCCGCCAAGGGTCGAATTTTGCGTTTTTAACACCTCCAAATATTTAAGACATATCTGCAACATAAGCCTGGCAGACGTTGGTCAGCTCGCCCTTACTACATCGAAATTATCATTGTTTGTAAGGTTGGAGAAACTGCGTAGTTTGTGACAGGTTCATAATATTCATATTACTCCGTACGAGAAGGGCGAATACGCCACTCCGCCTGAATGCGCGCGCCATTCATTGTCTCAGTGTTGTTGTAGCCACACAAACGAGTATACCCGTAGTGAGGAATTACGTGTATTTATGACCATTGTAATAGTTTATTATGAGTAATAGTGACAGTGATAATCAACCAGACTTATCTGGCTATTGTAGAAAACGTCAGAGGCATGTCGAAAAATGGAAAAAAGTACAAGCAAAGATTAAAAGGAACAAAGGTGAATCTTACATTAGTACGAAAACATCTCGACATGTAGGCCTACAAGCTCGCGGTATAGGCCCGCCATATACTTGTGGATGCTTCAACGCATCAGGTATGGAGAAAATACAACCTATATTTCGTAATTTCTGGGAGTTGGGTGATTATGACCTCCAGAATGCCTATATTTCTAAGCTCGTAACCAGTGTTGATGTGAACAGATGTCGTATTAAGAACCAGGCCGACGTCCCTCAGCTGGTTTTGCCAAAGAGATATGTCACGCCAATAAAGCTCACTTCTGAGAAAGTAAAGGATCTGAAAGCTCTCCTTATCTATGCGCCACAGAACGTTTCTGGACGCCACGATCGGCAAACACAACATGCAACTAGCAGTGACTGGCTCATGAAGATGTAATGGATTGTTAGCGCCTCTGTTCCCAGAACAAGTGAGACCACTTTTGATAGCGAGGATAATAACATGACAGGCATCCACTTATTTTTTTGTTTATTAATAATTTCAGACACTTTGTAAATGTCACATCACAGTGTGATTAAGTGTTTTATTATTATTATTATTATTATTATTATTATTATTATTATTATTATTATTAATGTCTATTGAGTTCATTCTACGCCTTTTCCTTTTTTCTAATACACTGTTTTCAAATATCATTCCCATAATATTGATGAATTTATAATGTCATCTATGATACTATTAAGTTGGAATATTAAATTGGACATTTAATTGCAATTTTCAATAAAGGTATTCGTTTTTCAGTGTACAAAGTAATTATCATTATTTACAGACGTGTCCTTGGCGGCTTCCCCCTTATCTCGTTTACAGGTAAAATACTTTGAACATCGATTATCTCTAGAGATACATTTGGCGGGTTCGCCCTTCTCTTACGGAACGCCTCGTATATCTTAATGTCGTCTATCATCTGATATCTTCTTCTGCCACGAACTCTTCTCCCGTTCACCATTCCTTCCATTGCATCCTTCAGTAGGCAGTTTCTTCTCAGCCAGTGACCCTATCAATTCCTTTCTCCTCTTCCTGATCAGCTTCAGCATCATTCTTTTTTTACCCGCTCGTTCCAACACAGCTTCATTTCTTATTCTGTATGTTCATTTCACACGCTCCATCCTTCTCCATATCCACATTTCAAATGTTTCTAGTCACTTCTCTTCACTTATATTAATTTTTATTACTATATGGAAAAAATTTATAAATTTTGCTTTTATTTGTACAAGTTAATCTGATCTTATATCATTTCTTTTAACACTCTTAATCTGCTTTTGTAAATTGTCTGGTAATTGTATATTTAATTTGATTTTATTTCAAGATCTACTCGTATTATTGTAGGCAAGTATTATACAGGGACATCATTTTATTTTTACTAACATTTTTAATATTAACCTGGCTCTACCTTTGGATCAACACCGTTTGTTACTTCCTTCCACGACTGGAGTTCGATGATACTGGCGTAATATACAAACAAATCACTTTACTAGGTATAGGAGGGAAGAAAAGTAGTTCATCCATTTACGTAAACTAGGAAATATTGCGCTTTTGAGTTTGATCATTTTCATTAGGTTTTTGTTTAATCAAAATACAGTACAGTATTAACAATGAGTGTTTTTACTCACGAACGGAGCTATTCATTCGGACGTATTCATTATGCAGTGTATATTATACCGTCTAGAGCACATTAGCGTAGGTTATAGAGAATGAAGTTAAATTGAAAAATAATCATAATATGGATATTTAAACACATTTTTGAAAATGGTGGCCGTTCATTTCGATACAGGGTTCAGTTCTAATGTGCATATTACCGCACTATAGACTATTGTATCTAATCCCAATTATCAGTTCCGTCCTTCGTACTAGTAACTCACGTTGAAATAATTCTGTATCTACTATATGAAAGATTACCTTACGTACTGTAAATTTAATCTTCACTTCTACTCGATCCGAAAAGATAAAATTACTCAGACATACTATCTACTGTCCGTGCAAGTGGTTATGTCGTAGGATCGTAGAAAGGGAGGAAATCATGTGACAGTTAATTACTTAACAAGGCCCTTTTTTAAGTTATTTTAAACAGTTGTATAATATTACGTAGACGTCCAATTCCTAACAGAAATTAATGTTTTCAGAAAAGAGCTAAGACAGCCCAGCCACTAACTGGCGAATAAAAGCTGGTCGGGGAAATCGGGATACGACGTAGGGAAATGGACAACAGTACCTGTGGGAAAATGAATCAATATTGAAAGCTCTTTCGTCAATGAAAAACGCGAACATATTTTTGGAACGTACTGTTTACTGTTTCGGACTCGCACTTAACCCAAGTAAGACTCAAGCTATAATTATTGGACATAAGCGTTTAGTTAACTCCCTTAATAACAGCAATCTTTCAGTTGTTACCCTTAACAACACGCTAATCCCTTATTCATCTGTCGTAAAAAAATCTTGGCTTCTTTTTTGATAATAATCTAAGTTGGAATTTTCAAGTTAAAGAAACGATAAAAAAAAATCTGTTCCTCCATTCACTGTTTGAGTCGCTTGAGAAACTTCTTGCCCTAGCAACTAAAACTTACCCTAGTACAAACCCTAATAATGCCGCACTTCGATTATTGTGACGTTTTGTTAAGTGACCTAAGTTCTGAATTGTCAGTCAAGTTACAGCGAGCTCAGAATATGTGCGTCAGATACGTGTGCAACATCCGACGATATGACCACATATCACCGTCCTTCGCAAGTCTTTCGGGGCTCCGACTTAAAGAACGCAGAACTTTACACTCTTTGTCTTTACTCTTTCGAATTCTGCACACCTTAACACCAAATTACCTTTCGTCTCGTTTCTCTTATCTATACTCTAACCACGACGTAAATACCAGATCACTTATCTGTGGCACGCTAAGTATACCTCTTCATAGAACATCTTGTTATTCATCATCTTTTACAGTATCCACCTCGCGTCAATGGAATTCCTTGTCACAAAGTATTAGGGGCTGCAAGACAATAAACACCTTTAAGAACAGCTTAAAAGATAACCTTATTAGCATTTCACTCCAATCATACTGATTTAAACTATCACTGACTACATTGTTACTTCTTTCTTGTAGACATCATCCTGATTGTGCTGTACTTTCAAAATTGTCTCATAATAATCTCTTTCTATTATCTAAGATTATTTGAAATATATTAGCAACATTCTATGTATTTAGCTTAATTCTGCTACACAGTTTATTTCAGTATTTAATTAATAGTTCATAGTATTTTGTTGTTTAATTCGTAAATAACTCTTGTATACATGTAACTCCAATCTAAATCAAATTGTTGAATTCTTTGTAAGTTCATGCACATGTATATACTCTTTTTGTTGGTTGAGTGGAAGAGATGGCCTTACGGCCTTAACTCTGCCAGCTAAAATAAATCATTATTATTATTTACTATGACCGTAAGGCTACTATGTCTGTATAATGCAGTCTTGGATCTGTGTGGAGGACGGTTGAACTTCGTTAGTAGAATTATGTCCCTGTATATTAGTATATTTTAACGTTGTCTATGGGCTATATTTGTGCTGAATCACTTTAAATTATCTGTCTGTCTATCTCAAAAGAGAAAAAGTTATTTCACAGAGTGTAAAGCTGGTGAGGGAAATAGAAAAGAAATAGAAGAAACGAAGTAGTATGCGCTTATTTTTTTAGCAGTATTAACTTCTATTAGCCTATTATTTCTTAACAGTTACGAGGAATATTTTTAATTATGTGAAATAAAGTGAAGGAATTACTTCTGCTGTCTACAATAACAGCCTCTAGCGAGAATATAACCAAGTCCAGTGTTTGCTTTACTAATAGAGCGCATAATGTTGCAACTGACAGCAAGAGAATAGTACTTGTGAAGTACCCACGTAAACTACAATTCTGTCATAAACAAACCTGATAATCTAGGGATGCGGCGCTTGTTTCGCATTGTTAAAGTTCTGGATCTACCATCAAGAGGGAATACGTTTGAAATACATAATGCCTCTCAAAACGGAATGTCCAGCGTGTTAAATTACAATATTACAATAACAACACAATTATGGACATATTATATGGAATATCCGAACTCAACACAATTAAAATAATAAAACTATATCGGATCCTAAAATAAATATTCGAAATAAGACATTGTAGTCTGTCGGCGATGGTATATTTTTTTTTCTGATTGGTCATTTCAGGACATTGTATCAACCAATCCGTTGTGTACCGTCGCATCGATGAAATTTGTAACAGTGACAGCGGCACATTATTTTGACAACGCTATGGGTCACACTGAAATTTTCTGATATACAGAGTGAACCATAAGTAATGTCATTAATTTCAGGGGATTATTCTTTGAGATATTTCAAACAAAAAATGTAATACAATTGTTCTCGTTTTCGCTCCCTTTTCGAGATAAAAATTGTTTTATATGAAAATTTCATACAGTGTTTTGGGATAGCCATTGATTTAATTCCCAATATTCTCAATCAATTTAAGAGAGCAGTGTATTATGATAATAAATTATTGAAAGAATTTCAGTTTTGTCAGTCTATATAAAGTAACAAATCATTTCTCCTTTTGACTTTATTGCTTCTCAAAATATTTCCCCTTAAATCTAATGCACGTCGTAACTCCTGCAGATTATTGGCCAAAGGAGGAACGTAAACATTGTCCCTTACATACCCTATAGGGAAAATCACAGAGGGGTTAGTTCAGGTGAGTACGGAGACCACCTCATCAAGTTTTGGTCTGTTGCCAAATCAACATTGAGGAAGATGATAGTTTAGGTACTCACGCACTCAATCGCGGAAGTGAGGTGGTGCATCATCTTGCTGAAAAATGAACTCGCCTTCCCCATCCCGCAGTCACAATAGAACGACCTCTGAAATTTCGAGAGCTCCAATTTCTAACAATAGCCAGTACATACTTGTATTGCAGTCGTACGCTTAATGAACTAGAAGATGTTAGTTATTTATTGAGACTAATTGCGTTCCTACTGCTTACATACTTTCCGAAATAAATCACATTAAAATCGAGCAGTCATTTTGGGACAGTATAGGCTATAATCAACTTTCTGAGATCGGAACCAAGCCATTTAGTTTAAAATCGTGATGATGATGATGATGATGATGATGATGTTCAATTTTTAGACATTACTTTTGTATATTACATTGAAGTACTTCGAAAATTTAATTACTATCACCTAAATATTTTCTTCTTCGTTTTTCATTGTCATATTATTTCACAGAAGTGCCAATTTTTCATAAGGTTATCAGTAGGCCTGAGAAATATATGCCGTTATACTACCAGTGCGCTTCGTACGCCTCTGACTTTGAGTACGTCTCAGAGTTGGGGTGAGTTAACGCAGTGTCTTTCGTTCGTTTGAACTCATGCTTATCATCACGGTAAGTTAGTCCTCAGCATTTGGGTGGTTGAAAGCCACTCCCTTGACTTCGAAACACAACTATCTGCTAAAGGAAAATTTTAAGACATCATTTTCTTTGCTAAACAAAAATTGCACTATTTTAAAGACATTTTTATTTTTTTCTGTGGAAAATACACCTAATATAACATTGACAAGTATCAGCCTTATTATTTCACTCTGTTAATATGATGGTGTTTTACCTTTTTATTTTACAGAATTTTTCATTTCATAAATTGTTGCAGTGAATAAGAAACCACATTTTCAAATTTTCAAAGGAGAATGATTGCCTGTTGCTAGAAAACACAGCCTTATATCTAGAAAAACTTCGTTCCACTTCTGCAGAAACAATGAGGACATATTTGAAATATTTTACACAAGCATTATCTTTCTTAAATCTGTATCATTATTATAAATTTTCTGATTTGAAATTGTCACAAATTTTACATAGAGCTAAACAACCATAATGTTTATCTAGTATTTTTTTTCATCTTGTTTGCTACATTTTTTTTTTTCTTATTTCGCGTTCCAACTATTCGGTTCGTCACAATATCATTGACTACATGCTATTTTATGTCTGTAGAAAATACACCTAATATGACATTGACAAGTATAAGCCTTATTATTTCACTATGTTAATATGATAGTTTATTACGTTTTTGTTTTACATAATTTTTCATTTCATATGTTGTTGCAGTGAATAACAAACCACATGTTCTAATTTTCAAAGGAGAATGATTGCCTGTTGCTAGAAAAAACAGCCTTATATCACAGTCTAGTACATGCAGTCACAAAGCTCAATACGTAGACCTAGTAAATATGCATTCATAGACAGTTGCTAACCACTAGAATCGCTAATATCGCCTCATTACAGACAATGCGAAATAGAACCGGCACAGTCTATTGTTCCTAGCACCCTCACAACTCAAGCTTCGTGACTGTATATACTAGACTGGATTATAGCTAAAGAAACTTCGTTCCACTTCTGCAGAAACAATGGGGGAATATTTGAAATATTTTACGCAAGCATTACGTATCTCAAAATCTGTATCATTATAACAAATTTCCTCATTTGAAATTGTCACAAATTTCGTCCTCGGCATCTTGCTATTATTTTTCTTTACAGGACGTTGAATGTTGCCTGTTACGAATAGCAGTATTCGGTCGTAATGTAACCGATCAACTAAAGTTCACTGCTGAACGAAACACACTGAAATCCTCCACCCAACGCAATTACGTACTGGTACCTGAAGTCAGAGGCGCATGAAGCGCAATGTAAGAGCATACAATTTTCAGCCCTAGTTATCAGTAATCCGATACTCCTTCTGTCAAAATCAGTTGTAAAGCATAGGCTATTTATAAAATTACACGTTACCTTTCACTTCTGTTAAAAAAAAAAAGCATTGTGGCATGTTCTGATTCTATAAACTACTTCTCTTCAGGTTTCTTGTTGCAACTCTTCTCCTTGTGATATCGTCTTGGCCGTCTGGATCAGACGTCTTTCTAATATTGATGTCTTTAATGTAGGCCTGAATTCTATTTTCATATCAAAACATTACAGACTTGTTCCATAAGAGAGCTACCGTGAGGCAGACATATGGCCGAGTGCACCAATCTCGGTTAGGAACGTTTAAGTAATAGCGATTAATTAATCACGCATTGTTGTTTTTGTGGGACCAAGTTCGGCTACGAGTTAAACCCCTCTAACCATGACAATTTACTAACCTATCATATGCGAGTAGTTAAGTAGCTATCCGTGGCAGTGAATCCAAATGAAGTATGATGATAGAGAGTTTTTGCAATAACATGTTTCTTGATACGATATACTCTAATGCCACGTGACAGAATACGTTGACTACAATAACAGTATGTAGTATGAGAGAATTTCTGCTCACTTATGAGTATTGGATACGGTAAAGACAAAGAAAAGAATAACTATGTCAGATCACAGCATTTGGAAGCATTGAAGACGATTTATTGGAGGATATGATATTAAATAAATCAATTAAATGATGAAAATGCTGACATACAGTATTTTAGGTTATGTTTACACGAACTCTAATTTACACCTGTGCTTAGGTTTATACACTAGTTAGCGTTGCCAATTTAACGACTTTTAAGTGTTTTTCGTACACAATTTCTTTTAAATTTCCTATTGCTTAAATAGGGATTTAACGATTTTTCAGGATTTTCTAGCGACAAAAATAAAACTTTATTCATTGATAATAGGAATCTAGCGACTTTTGAACTATGGTTTCTCGACTGTCCGTACACTTCTTCTTTAACCATTCATAGCCTATTTTCAAATTACAGAAGTAAACAGAAGTAAACAATAGGATAAAAAATGTTGCCACATCACTTATAAGGCATTTTCCATGCACCTTTTCATCAAGGATACCATTTCACGGCGGTTCAGTGATGGCGTGGTTAGAAATCAGCTTAGCTGACCAAAGAGATCTCTTCTCTCTTCTTTTCCAGTCGACCTGCTTGGCGAGTTGGTATAGCGCTGGCCTTCTGTGCCCAAGGTTGCGGGTTCGATCCTGGGCCAGGTCGATGGCATTTAAGTGTGCTTAAATGCGACAGGCTCATGTCAGTAGATTTACTGGCATGTAAAAGAACTTCTGCGGGACAAAATTCCGGCACATCCGGCGACGCTGATATAATCTCTGCAGTTGCGAGCGTCGTTAAATAAAACATAACATAACATTTCTTCTTTTCCAACCATATACTGATGATTTCGTGTTCATGCTGGACAGTGCACGTCCTCATATGACGCGATGTGTCCTTCAGTACCACAATGAAGTAGGAATTCAACTCATGCAATGGTTAGGATGAAGTCCGGATCTCATTCCAATTGGGCATGTGTGGAACAATTTAGAACGAAATATCCGTCAACACGTTCCAGTTACTCTGGAAAAACTGCAGAAAAATCTTAGAAGAGAACGGGAGCGCATCCCTACACAGAAATTGCGGCACTCGTCAGAAGTGTGCCCCAGAATCTGCAGGCTGTCATTGAAACCTGATGTCTGAGCAAGCGGCTATAAAAGTGTCTGAAAGTGTAAGTGGTGGTTCTGAAATGTCAAAGAAAAGGTGAGAATACGCCTGTCTTGCCGCGCTGGTGGCTCAAGTGCTAGCGCGCTGGTCTTCTATCCAGGTAACCGGGGTTCGATCTCTGCCAGGTCGTGATGGAATTTGTGGTAAACAAAGCAGACGTTTCAGAGGGTTTTTCTTGGGTACTCCCGTTTCCCTCATTATTTCACCAACACTCTCCACCTGCCCCTCATTTCATCTATAATCTCTAATAGTAAAAATAGACCAGGGTGAATTCTGGGAGTAGTACGGGTTTCCGATGCTGATATAGAAAGGGCTTGGGGCTCCGGGATCCGACCCCGGAGTTTATCAGACTACTAGTATACGAATAGGACCTGCCTCTATCAGAGGCACAATGGCCTACCTGTTAGCGTCGGATTCACGAATGCCAACCAGGCCACCTGTTGGATTTTGACAAGCATCTTTATAAGAGCGCACAAAGCACCAAACCATGCTTGAGTATACGGATCCGTCCCGGGTTCAGCCCTTGTAAAGCCAAGACAAGCCTATCTTGAGTGAACAATTTTCTTCTTGGATTTCAAATTTCATGAAAGAGTGACTAATTTCCATTCAAAATTACAATTTTCAGTGAAAATTACGTTGGATTCTTCAAGACAGTGAAATGAACAAAACTGAAGACAATATAAATTTATTAATAATTATTGGTTTTAATCAAGTAAATAGCTTTGTTCTTAAAATGTATTTCTATGCTCGCCAGTGCATATACCGTGACTATTACACTTTTACTACGTCATATTACTTTTGACCAATAAAACGGTAGGAAAGAACGTCTTTCAAACAATCATGGCTGCTTATCTCACAATTTTATCGCTTCCCTAGCATTTGTTTGTTTTTATCACTACCCTAGCATTTGTTTCTTCGTTTGGCAACTTTCAAACTGCAAATTCTTTAAGGTACTCCAAAACATGCTTTGCGATCGTAATTTGTTTCTCTCGCAGAAAAATGACCGAAAATGGCGGCTCCGTTCAAAAATTTTGGTGAAGGTAACATTAGTGAAATAGAATTTTATTAAGTCAATTAATATCTATTTTATTGTATTAGAGTACTTTATTTCTTCTAATCTTTATATACTTTTTCCTGTTTTATCACCTTCCTACCATTTGTTTCTTTGTTTGCCAACATTTCCAACCGCAAGTTCTTTACGGTACTATAAAACATGCTTTGCGATCGTCATTTGTTTACATTGTTTACAGCATAGACAGTCAACTGAAAATAGCGGCTCCGTTCAAACGTTTTGGTGAAGCTAACATTAGTGAAAAAGAATTTCAGTAAGTCAATATTTTATTGGATTAGAGAACTTTATTTTTTCCAGGTTTTACATACTTTCTTCTAATCGTATAAAACTCAATTAAATCCCACTCGAGTTTTGATTTTCTCTAGATAAATCAAAACTTCTAGTGAGATTACTGTTGAAAATTTTTATTTCCCGTAATAGTCTTCCCTTTGGCCGTAATGCTGTAACAGTGGGCGGAAATCCGTAACAGCCTAATTGGCACCTCTGTCATTTCACCATAGGATGCGTTGCTTTGCACAACACTGTCCTGTTTTGCATTGCTCTATCTTGCTCCGTTAACTATGTACAACCATGTGGTCACTGATGTTGCAGGTACATGTTCGACCGTGAGAGTGCGCAGCAGGTGGACTCCAGGCTGCAGGACGCTCTTTTCATCATGGCGGTCTCCAATTCGTGTATGAACCCGCTGGTCTACGGTTCGTACGCCACGAACTTCCGCAGAGAATGCAAACGTTGCTTCGGACGCACGTTCGGCAACTCGCGACGGTGCCGCTCGCCAGGTAAGTAGACTACCCACCATACCTCCGGGTGTTACTGTACATAGCTTACACTGAACTGCATCTCGCTGGCAGAAACTAATATTGAGTAAAATAAATAATGGCAAATTGCGAGAATTTGTTTCCAAATTTCAGTTTGAATCAACCCATTTAAAATTCAATTATAAGTTCTAGGCTGCTTCCTAAAAATAAAATGGTATATTATAGCAACGTGTACCATATGTACACGACATCTTTAACCAAATTTAAGGGGAGAGGACGGTATTTGTTAAAACTTTTCCCCATTTGGAGTAAAAATTATTTTTTTGTATGTAGATAGCTCATGACTATAGAAACTCAACCAAATATAAATATTTTGAATATATATACTATTTGGGACTCAGGTTTGAAAAAAAAAAATGTACCCAATGCAGAATTTTACTAAAACCGATATATTTAAACCATTTTTAAAGTTGAATTCAAACAGTTTGTTACATTTCACTTGTAAAAGCATGCTATGCAAACCATCACAGAATTTTGATATTAGTCCCTACATTTGTAAAATAAACAATTAATATTTAATAACACCTTTTTATTTCCTTTTTTGCAAACAGACAGACATATTTTTAAAATGAAACCAATTACCAAAATTCTGTTACAGACAAAAGTTTCCTAATAGTCTAGAGAATATGAGTTCTAAATTTCATGCATGTATCTTTAATAGTTCAGAAATTATATCCATTTTTGTCTGGGAATATAGAAAAAAATTATGCTGCCGGAAACAACGATCAAAGGGGGTTGTGATTTAAAACCCAGAGGCAGAAAATTAAAAAAATGGCGTCTCATCATCCGATAAGGACAAAAATACCCATAAAATTTTATGCAATGTATTTCATACACATAACAGAGTATTTTAAAGATTTTTTTTTAATTCACTCATTTTTACAAAAAAAAAACCATCCCCTCCCCTTAAAGCACATATAACACCACTATAAAATGTCAACGATAAAAATCTAATTTCGGGAATATAAAAGCCTCTTGAACGGGGAGTGGGATAAAACTTTCATATTTATAACAATATAATATTTGTATTCCTTTAACACAATTTGTGACTTTTTTGTATTATAGTCATATAATTTCAAAATAACAACATACCGTATAGACTTTTGAAATCAGTTCCGTTCAGTTATGGTCATCACGGAGAAATTGAAATTACCTTTCAGTTCTTGCGGATTTGTATGAAATGACTATATTTAGTAATAAATTAGTATGTTCTCAGGTTAAATTCAAGGTTTACTTGTAATTCTTCGCTATTCTTAAATAAAATTCCATATGAACAAGGATATACCTACTGTGATATAATTGTAAATCAGCTCTGTGAAATTTGTAGGCCTACACAGAAGTTGGCCATACAGTTACCCTCTGGTACACAGTAGAATCTTTGAATTTAATCATAATATACCAGCACAAAAATCTGTTGCATATAACGAAAACAAAATTTCTTACAACTTTTCCATGTTACTAATGATATACTTCTTTCTAATTTCTTTTAATTATCATTTTTAACTAAATAAGATTAGCTTTGGTTTTTACACATTTGAATTAGGAAAATGTAAGATATAGGCCTATATTTATTTGATAGATTTATGTAACCATACATTATTAACTTATATAAAAGATTTAAGTAGACTACATATTATAAATTTTAGTATTATTTTATTTTCGTGCAAAAACCCCAAATTTACAACCAGAAATCATTTTTCCCATAAAACAATTTAAAATCCCACGCATAACCGCAGAACCATCCGACATAGCGCTTTGTAAAAAAAAAAAACTATCCTACACAGCGCTTTGTGAAAGAATCTAATGACTCACTCTTGCATAAAGCTGCACTTCTGTGACTAATCTTATAATATGTTATTATCCAACACTTCCTAATGAAATAGGTTGTTGTTATGTTGATATTTAATGCACAGAGTTATGCTTTATTCATGTTGCCGTTGTTGGGAACAAGAGTGGGTACTTCTATTTTAGTTGTGTTAGTTACTCGATGCCGTAGCGACGAGTGGCTTTAGTAAACTTCTATTAACTCGTTGTTCCTAGCAACAGTAACATGAATATGAAGGAAAACACTACATATTATTTACTTAAAAATGGCTTTAGAGAACCCGCAGGTTTATTGCCGGCCTCACGTAAGCCCTCTATCAGTCCCTATCCTGAGCAAGATCAATCCAGTCTCTACCATCACATCCCAACTCCCTCAATTCCATTTTAATATTATTCTCCTATCTACGTCTCGGCCTGATATATTATACAGTCAAATCTGTACTCTACGCAAGCTCCGAATATTTAATATCCTACCCAGCGCTGCAAAAATCAACAATTTGGGAGAGGTATTTTGAATTCAAGAACCTAATGCTTTAACTATAGGAGTTTCATTACAGTTTTATTTCTGTATTTTTCTTTTATCATTTTTCCCCGCTTTTATTATTACTATATCTCATATAGACTTATTTAAACGACAAAGTCAAATTACTCTCCATTTAATTAAATAAATAAATATTTGGGATATTATGGTATGCAAATGTTCTGGTTATTTTCTGTGCGTCAGAAGATAATTTACACAGGCGAGCATTCCAATTAAGCATTATTGCAAAAATTACAATATGAAAATTTCTCTTAGAAAAACAAAAGCTATGGGTAAGTATGGGAAAAATTTAAGAAGGGTTAAAATAGATTTGAAAGAAAAAATTATCGAGGAAATATCTGTATTTAATTATCTTGGTCACCTAATATCAGATATAAATAATACAACAAAATCGCTATAATCATCAAATGTCATTTTGGAAAACTGATGTCCCCAGATACAAAATTACGATTGTATAATATACTCTCAAAAGCTTCCCTGAAATATAGTATAGAAAGGTGGACCCTGTATTTCAAATATAAATCCAAACTACAAGCAGTCCAAACAAGATTTTTACATCCGCTTTCAGATTTAAGCAGACTCGATAAAAATATAAATGCAAACATTCGAGAGAAATTGAAAGTTTCAGATATACAGATATATCTGAGGAACTCCTTAGATCATCTACAAAGAATGGAGTCAACACGTTTAGGCAACGTGATAGAAGAAGACCTAAGCAATGCTGTCACATCAATAGCATCTTAAGTTATAGGAACAGGCTCAAGTGAACCTAAACCTAAACGGTTCATAATGATAATACGATGATTATGGTGATGATAATATCCGGAATGCTGAAAACCTCTATTTCTGTTAAGATCAAGGAATCTATTTTTCATAGCATCCCAGTAACTATTGTCCATCTCTCTATATTACTTCTTAAAGCAATGAAGTAAAAAGTAAAGTACAATTTATATTTAAGTCAATATAGCACAAACCTTTTGGAAGAGAGATGAATTACTACATAAACACTGTCGTAGCGGTAGGCTACATAAGTTCCATGTATTATTGTTAGTTTAGAAAATAATTCCCAGTGGGGAGTAGAAGCATTTGCGAAGAAATGATTCTTAAGTTGTGCTTAAAGTTCACTCGCTATGGTACCGTACCACCATGACGGAGAAATTAATAGCATGTTTCCAATATGCTTAATCTCACGAAACAATTAGTTGCATAGCCCCCAACTTCGCAGAACTTCAACACTTTGATTACCTGAAAAGTAAATTGTATGGAAACCGGCGAAGGACAACAACGAGGTTAAAGCAGAACATCAAGAATGGATGGATATACGTAGGCTAAATGATATCTCACCACTCTTTAAAGTGGTAGACAGTTTTCGGCTACAAGTTCATGTACTCCACTGTGCAGGAACAGGAACAGAGAGGTAGAACTTAAACTGAGAAGGAATGAATCTGGTGTGGCTTAGTGCAGGGGTTCCCAACAGCTGTGTCGCGACACACTGATGTGTTGAGCAGCTCCATGAAGTGTGTCGCGAAATTTTGGAATTTAAAAATAAATGCTATGCCATCCAGAAAGTCTCTTTACAACGCATTTCTTTTTATTTGCAACGAAATCTTTGATATGGTACATTTTATTTTGAGACAGACTTTACCAATGAAACGTGAACACCTGCAAAAATGCTCAGTTCAGTTTTTCAACCATAATGCCACGTATAGAGAAACTCTATGCAACCCGCCAAGCGCAGACTTTAAATTAATTTAAATAGGCGAGTTTTCAAAAACGATAATAAAAATCTTTTATCGGACATCCAGCATAGATAGGTTGAGATTTTTGACACATACTTTTGTTTTTTTTTTCTAATGCTGCTTGTTCTTTTAAAATTTTCGATAGCGTGTTAACATCGACTTATCTACAGCACTGAATGTCCGACACTACATATAAGCTGTTATCAGTGCCATTTTTTCTGGCGGAACGCGCTGGAACGGCACCTTTGTTATGCATTTTCATCATGGAAACGATATATGTGTGAATAACTATGTTTTTAATATAATTCTTCTTTGAATTCCGCTTAGATCTTGGAAATCTTAGTAGGACGAAAAGGAGGTTAAAAACGACAAAATTCCCATGCAGTGAAAAGTAATCTCTTTTGATCATAAAATTAGAACAGAAGTTTAATATTTTTCACACAGTTCAGGACTAATTTTGAAATTTTGACACCCTACCTCCCCGTCATTTATAAAATATTCTACACAGAGTTCGACCACCTTTTTCTCCAGAACAAAAGTAGTGGTTATTATTATTATTATTATTATTATTATTATTATTATTATTATTATTATCGCTAAACTGGAGAATTAGCACGGTAGCTTTGAACCGTGCCGTTACGGTTACGACCAAAGTTAACTAAATACACAATATTACAAACATAAAAACATGACTTTGGTCTGTGGTGTCGTTAGAAGGAGAAATTTGTTTCTTTTTCTCTATACCTCCTTCGTTCTGAACATTACTGAGAGATAGAACCACTGTTACTCTCATTTATTTCAACGATTTTTCCCTGGACCACTATCTAGAGACATTTGTTAGAAAATCGCGGGTTTTCGAAAACCATCTAGCGGGATTATACGAACAACTGTTGGCAACACTGACCGTGCGTATTATCCAGTTGTTCCAATAATAGCAAACGTGTGCAATCTGTTCTGAATTACAGAGTAACTGTGTGAGATTCCTCAGAGTAAATGCTGAAAATGTTTTCCACCTGCATCCATACACAACTGCACTAGTCGCACCATATTACGTGACGTTCTCCGAAGTGTATCCTCGATTTCTTTGCAGTTCTCTGATATGTGCCATATGAGTAGCCTGTCTCTTGGCTCAATCGGCGTAATGAGTTCACTAAAAGTCCTTTAACATCATCAACACAATCTTGACTCATTGCAGGTCTGTGTTTTTCACTCTTGCTGACGAGCGAGCCAGTTGTCTCCAGCTTTCTTGCCATCGATAAAATTGTTGGCCTTGTTGGAACATTGCACACACCGAATTCTCTTCCAAATGCCAGTTCTGTTTGAATCAAGGAATTTGTCTTCCAATACGTCTTCACTATAAAACACGGTACCGAATTGAGAACTAGATACTGCGAACTAATTACTGATAGTCAACAATGAATGATATGGATACTAATATAGATTCTCCCAGAGCCACTAAAATCATTAAACTCAATTTCAAGTTTATACTGGCTTCCAGTGGAAAATTATAACTCATTAAAATTATTGTAAGGGTTTATATGGATCGCTCTACTGAAATCGACGGATTTTATATAACCTCAACCTCCAAGTAGTTTAATTCCATTTTACCATTTCTCTATTAGGCTATGTCACATTTTAATTGATTAACATTTCGCACAAATTAATCCACTTTTCTCTACATACCAAGATATTATGGAATGTCTCTTAAACGTTTCATGAAAGTGTATGATCATAGGCGAAAGAGACATTTTTAAACATATAAATGTAAATATTTACCATTCAATATATGCAAATTAAATTGTTTCTGACATAGAAATATAAAAAACTAAATTTCCGATGCTGTAATGATATTTCTCTTAAAAACTGACGAGTATGAACTTCAAGATAGCAAATTACAAACTCTATAACGCAATAAACTGTGTACAGTGGAGAATTTGTGTAATGATAAGGATGAGAGACCTCCGACAACTCAATTTCATGCCTCAGTCACTCCGACATGCACATTTTAGATTAACCAGTTTTAATACTCTTGCCTAACAGTTAAGCTCTTTTCATACATACGAACTTCTCCCAGAGGAGTTTAAAGTAATTATCTCGAATATCTGTAGTCAGAAATTAACATACCAGAGCGACACACGTCGAGCTTCATAAAACGCAATATATATATTTGATAGGGTGCAGTCCAAAACCGCACACGTTACAAAAATAATAGGAGTAGTCGAGTACTGCACATTTCGGATAGGACAAAATCGCACAGAACAAACTATTTAAAACAACACACAACCTCCAATTCCGCAAGTGAAAACCGAACGGTGCAAGAGAAAGACGGTTGACCGCTGTGAAGTAACGGTTAGCATGCCTGACCACGAAACAAGCGGGTCCGGGTTCAACTCCTGGTTGGGACAAGTTACTTAGTTGAGAGTTTTTCCGTGGTTTTCACTCAACTCATTAAGAGCAAATACTAGGTAACTTTTGACGCTGGACTCTGAACTCATTTCGCTCGCATTATCATAACCTTCGTCTCATTCAGACGCTAGATAACCATAGCAGTTGATAAAGCGTCGTAAAATAAATAACTTAAAAAGAGAAAGAGAGAAGCTAAAGAAAAACAAACGAACAGAACACCGCTTCATAAGAACATACGTTTCGAAAATTCTACATATTTAGCGTTCACATTAAGTACTTCCAGCCGTAGAAGTCGAGGGATGTATTGCTTTTTTTAACTGGGACAGTCATGACTTCGAAATATTCAAGGGAAATTACCTTTAAAGAAAATTTGCATCGGAATAGACAATGAAACTTGAAAATGGCTGGAAATGTTGCTTGATTTATATTTTACCTCCAAATTTAAATTTATTTAAATTGTTCAGAGTTTGTCTCTTTGTCAACCAGATGATTGCTTGACATTTTAGAGATTTAAACCGATAAGTTCACCTTAATTTACATAAATTAAATTTTCTCCTGGTCTTTCTTATACAGGCTGGGATATTTTCGGCGAACTATTTTTACATACACACATCTTGATTACACAACTTTTTAACACTATATCACTTCGGAATATGTATTATATGTCTTTCTCGTTTAAATATTACTGTACCTATTTAACATGTTTCGGTCTGTTATTGACCTCCTTCAGAACTGGTTGTAGCTGGTTTTGGCGCTTTTTGTTTTGTTTCCTGTGAGGGTGTGTTTATGCAGTGTAATGTGGAGTCAAAGAGACTCTACAAAAAATCTCAACACACAAACAAAGAAATACAATCACACAGGCGTACACAAACTCAAATGTAACATCTGCAATAATTTCTACATAGGACAGACAGGCAGATCATTTCTAACACGTTACAAAGAGCACGTCACAGCCATAAAAAAATTACAAAACACTTCCACATATGCAGAACACATCACATCTTTTAACCACACCTACAGAGACATCAACACAGACAAGAAAATTCTACACATCCAACCAAAAAGCCAGAAACTAAACACACTAAAACAATACTAAATATATACACACAAAAACATATCCAAATCAAATTCTCAACAAACAACTCAATTTCAGAACACACTCTTTGACTCCACATTACACTGCACAAACACACCCTCACAGGAAACAAAACAAAAGGAGCCAAGACCAGCAACACCCAGTTCTGAAGAAGGTCAATAACAGACCGAAACATGTTAACCAGGTAGAGTAATATTTAACACGAGAAAGACATGTATTACATATTCCGAGAACTATTTTTAAATCCGTATAACTAATTATTAACGAAGGCCATGGCAAAAAAATATTGAAGTAGCAACAGCTGGTTTATAGTTTTGAATTTAGTTTGCAATGGAGCATTGGCCGATTCTGCAACGTTTTCTAAGTGGAACAGTTTATTAAAACATAATCAGTAAAAGTTTAACGTGCTTTTCGAAGAGAATACGGTGACCAGGATGTCCGTGGACCACTTCCTTTACAGAAAATTATAAGACAGTAAGGACGCAGAAAATAAAATATCGAAAGAGTAAAGGTGCATTGCAGTCTGTCCTGCTGCGTCTGTGACTCAAGTGCTAGAGTGTTGGTCTTCCATACAGGCGGCACGGGTTCGATATCTGGCCAAGTCGTGATGGACAAAGCAGACGCTGCAGAGGGTTTTTATCGGAGACTCCTGTTTCCCTCTATCATTCCAACAAAACTCTTCATTTCACCTATCATCTACAATAGTAAAAACAGACTGGGAAGTTTTGGGAGTAGTAAGTGTTTCCGATATTGATATAGGAAGGGCTTGGGGCTTCGGGTCCCTGGGGTTCATCAAGCTATTCGTATGTGGATGGGACCTGGCTCTATCAGAGGCTGAGGCAGGATAATACATCTGTCAGCGTTGGATTCACAAATGCCACCCAGGCCACCTGTCGGACTTGGACAATCATAGCAATATTTAGGGCGTACAATGTGCCAAAGCCTATCTAAGTGTATGGATCCGTCCCGGGTTCAGCCCTCGTAAAGCCAAGCAGTGTAGCTCTAGTCGTTCAGCAAGGCGACACTCTCTAACGTCGCCCGACTTGAGGTGTCCAGATACAAAGGTTGATTTACTAGTTCTGGCAACTTTTTTTCTCGATACATAGCATGCTTACATGGTTTTAAGTTTTACAAGCCTTCGATTGAGTCACCAGCGTTGCATACAACTTGTTCCCAGCGACGCGGATGCTGCCCACCTTGTACCGCTCGGTAAGGTAACGCAGCCGCATCGCGTGTCTCTTGCAGCCCTTGATGACACTGTCGTGCCGTGCGACCTTTACCACATTGAATTTTAGCCCTCTTCTCTATTCCTCTTCCGAAAACATTGCCACTGTATTCTGCGACCGCCTGCTCATAACTGCTCATATTATTGTTGTCACTGTGAACGGCCATGGAGAGGGGAGGGCGAGTTGATTAACCCTGAGGGAGGGGAGGCATGTAAGCAACCTGTGGTATAAACGATATTGCCTCCCTCCTTTGCACGCCATCGTTGCATAGTTGCCACTACTAAAAAATCAACCCATGTATTTTCTTATAGGGGTATTTGAAACATGGGTGTTCTCCAGTATGTTATATTATATTCAAGAAGAACAAGATTCGGTATGAAATTAAGGACATTGGTCAGGAGTTAGGCCTATGTGTTCGTGTCATGACAATTTTCCAGAAGTGACTTCAGCATTGCATAGCAACTGGAAGAGATTACCTGAAGGATCTAGTTTTTTTTAAATTACTTAAATTGTGTTAATAAGCAAAATCAAAAGTATAAACAAACTACTAAGTAGTTTAAATACATGTTAGATTCATTTCGTAAAGTTTTATCACACTTCAAAAAAGGATGTTCGCTAAAAAGTCCCACTTTGTATAAGACGCTTCCGAATTTTTGTCGGTTGTTTAGCAACACTATAACATCTACGAATAGTATCCATGAAATTAATGGCAGTGAGATGGTATTTCACGAGGTAAGATCGACGAGTCGTAGAATTATCTGTAATTCGTCTTACAGTGATGTGAAATATCGAAAAAAATTCAACCAGGTAATCAGGCCAAACTAGATCAACAACGTCCAAGAGCAGCCTCAAACCACGACTATCCAAGTCGTCATCCCTGAATTACGCAGCGCAGTGATCCAGAACGCAAATTTAGTGGAACAAACTAATAACCTTTCAGCTATCCCACAGATTTTTATGAAACTTCACATAGTAGCTACGGGTAATATATTTGTTTTGTATACAAACTCTGATTACGTTTGTATAAGGGAAACTACCTCCATGGGGGGGGGGGGTGCAATCAGACAAAATTACTAACATTTCTCCTACCTAATAGATTTTCGTGAACTTTTATACAGTGGTTACAGGTATATATCTGTTTCATTTTCAAACTATTTACTTTAATATAAGGGAATCTACCCCTTATAGGGTGTGCATTTAGACAAAATTAATGTTTTCTTATACATTACAGATTCGCATGTAACTCTGTACAGTAGTTACAGGCAGTATTTATTTTGTGTATTAACTCGGATTATGTTTGCATAAATAGAACTACCCCTGTCAGGGGTGCATTTTGAAAGCATGAATAATTTTTCTCATATCTAACAGATTTCCAGGAAATTTTATACAGTAATTATAGACTGCATTTTTGTTGTGTACAAACTGATTACTAGGCCTAAGAATTGTATGCCGTTATATTACGCTTCATGCGCCTCTGACTTTAGGTACCAGCACGTAATTGCGTTGGGGAGGAGAATTTCAATGCGTTTCGTTCAACAGTGAACTTTAGTTGATCGGTTACATTACGACCGAATACTGCTATTCGTAACAGGCAACATTCAACGTCTTGTAAAGAAGAATAATAGCAAGATGCTGAGGACGAAATTTGTAACTTAATTTCAAATGAGGAATTTTGTAACAATGATACAGATTTTGAGATAAATAATGCTTTTGTAAAATATTTCAAATATTACCCCATTCTTTCTGTAGAAGTGGAACGAAGTTTCTCTAATATAAGGCTGCATTTTCTAGCAACCGGCAATCATTCTCCTTTGAAAATTTGAAAATGTGGTTTGTTATTCACTGCTTCAATATATGAAATGGAAAATTGTGTAAAACAAAAACGTAATACACTATCATATTAACATAGTGAAATAATAAGGCTGATACTTCTGAATGTTGTATTAGGTGTATTTTCTACAGACATAAAATAGCATGAAGTCGTCAGTGATAGCCTATTGTGACGAACGGAATAGTTGGAACACGAAATAGGAAAAATGTAGCAAACAAGATAAAAAAATACTGGATAAACATTATGGATGTTTAGCTCTATGTAAAATTTGTGACAATTTCAAATGAGGAAATTTATAATAATGATACAGACTTAAGATACATAATACTTGTGTAAAGTATTTCAAATATGTCCTCACTGTTTCTGCAGAAGTGAAACGAAGTTTTTCTAGATGTAAGGCTGTGTGTTCTAACAGGAAATCATTCTCCTTTGAAAATTTGAAAATGTGGTTTGTTATTCACTGCAACAATGTATGAAATGAAAAATTATGTAAAACAAAAACGTAATACACCATCATATTAACACAATGAAATAATAAGGCTGATACTTGTCAATGTTATACAGGGACATCATTTTATTTTTACTTCAATTTTTATTGTACCCGAGTTTTTTAATTTACTTCACTCCCACCCCTTCTACTAGTAAACTTCCAACCGTTCACGACACAGAACCGAGGGCGCGTAAGCAGTACTGAGTTAGTGAGTATAGTACGTTCCAGAAATATCTTCGCGTTTTCCAGTGACGAAAGAGCTTTCAATATTGAATCATATTTTCGTACAGGTACTGTCGTCCGTTCGCCTACGTCGCATCCCGATTTCCCCCACCTGCTTCTGTTCGCCCCTCTGTTAAGTCTAGTAGCTGGGCTTGCTTAGCTCTTTTCTGAAAACATTAATTTCTGTTAGGAATTGGACGTCTACGTAATAATATACAAGTGCTTAAAATAACTTAAATAAAAGGGCCTCGTTAAGTAATTAACTGTCACGTGATCCCCCCCCCTTTTTACGACATTGCGACAAAACCACTTGAACGGACAGTAGATAGCATTTCTGAGTAATTTTATCTTTTCGGATCGGGCAGAAGTGAAGATTGAATTTACAGTACGTAAGGTACTCTTTTATAGAGTAGGTACAGAATTATTTCAACATGAGTTACTCGTACGAAGGACGAAACTGGTAATTGGAATTAAGTACAATAGTCTATTGTGAGATAATATGCGCGAAAGAACTAAAGCCTGTATCGAAATGAACGGCCACCATTTTAAAAAGTGTGTTTAAATATCCATATTATGATTATTTTTCAATTTAACTTCATTCTCTATATTGTACGCTAATGTGTTGTAACAGTACAATATACACTGCATAATTAATACGTTCGAATGGATAGCTCAATTCGTGAGTAAAAACACTAAGTGTTAATACAGTACTGTAGGCCTATTTTGATTAAACAAAAACCTAATGAAAATTATCAAACTCAGAATTGCAATATTTCCTAGTTTACATAAATGGATGAACTACTTTTCTTCCCTCCTATACCTAGTAAAGTGATTTGTATTTTATGCCAGGATCATCGAACTCCAGTCGTGGAAGGGATAGCAAAAGGTGTTTCCTGTTTCAATCGTTAATAGAAAGGAATAGCCAGGTTAATATTAAAAATGTTAGTAAAAATAAAATGATGTCCCTGTATTAGGTGTATTTTCTACAGACAAAAAATATAAATGTCTTTAAAATAGTGCAATTTTTCTTTAACAAAGAAAATGATGTCTTTAAATTTTTCTTTAGCAGATAGTTGTGTTTCGAAGTCAAAGGAGTGGGTTTCAACCACCCAAATGCTGAGGATTAACTTACCGTAATGATAAGCTTGAGTTCAAACGAACGAAAGACACTGCGTTAACTCACCCCAACTCTGAGACGTACTCAAAGTTAGAGGCGCACGAAGCGCACTGGTAGTATAACGGCATATATTTCTCAGGCCTACTGATTACATTTGTGTAAAAGAAACTGCCCATTATAGGGGGGGTGTATTTACACAAAATTAACAACTTTTGTATCTAACAAGTTTTAATTTGGAAACTGAGGTTTCGATATAATGACTTTTTTTCTCATTATTTCCATAGATTATTTTACAAATTGTAATCTTATTGGGCGGCAATATCTAGTGGAGCTTGTTCTTGGATTTTGCCGAAGTATCTTTGGTTACCAATCTCAATGGAGGAACAGATGTTAGTAACATATCAGAGTCCGTCGCATTCAAGTCTTCGAAAAATGCTTGCTTATAAAGGGGGTAACTGGAACTACCGTCAAATCCCCATTTATGAATAATTCGAAATGAGCAGTTATCGTCTTTCTTTATTGCACTAAGTATGACTTTATTTTATAAAATATATATATAGGCCTACGTTCAACTGCTACACCCAACAATTTTTGTTGCTATTTTTTCTGTATTAGTATACTAATTGATTCTTCTTTGGGATAAAACTGTTTTACACTTCTAAAATGTTGTTATAAGCATGGCATAAGTCAAAATTTCTACTTCTGTTCCTTTTTCTCTGACACAATTATCCGTGTTTCGTTAGTTTGAGATTCACTATCAATGCCAGAGTTCTTCTGGAATGTATGAGCGAGTGTCAATAGATGTAGGCATACCGGTAGGCCTTCTTCTTTCCAATGGTCGAATTGTACGTGAAGTTCCTATTGTTGCTTCCTAATAACAGAGGAAACATCATTTACTTTCTTTGGCAAAATTTATCTGCTTTGCAAAAACTAGTTCTTCTGAACTACCAGACAAAACTAATTCTTTGGATTGTCTTTGTTTCGACCTCGTACTTCTTGTAATGGAAAAGCTTTCTTGGGCTGCCATGATTTTTTCCAGGGGTAAGTTTTCTCTAACTTTTCATTACTAATCACGATGAGAACGTGATTTAATACATATCTCACTAAGCCAATGTCCATTTCGTTGAAAAAAAACTCATATTTATTCTCTTGATCTCCAGCGATATAAAAATTAAATATTTTAGTTACTATTGCAACTTTTGGGCACTCAAGAAGCTTATGTGATACATAATTAACAAGCATTGCACTCGCTGAATTGTCCTTCGGAAAGAGAGATTCGGTTCTCAGATATTGAAATAATTGATATCGAGAAAAATTGCACTACTGTAACTGGAAAGAATATTGCGTATAATTTACTATTTCCACAAATCAACGCACCCTAAGACTTCATTTAAAACAGAGGAAGCGAAAAAAAATTAATTTTGGGACGGAACAAAGTTTTTTTTTTCTTTACTTTAGACAAATCTGCACTAAATTGTTAAATTTATATTTTGTCCCGTGTCCATTAATTCTCATTTGACGTGCTATATCATTAAATCTAACAGAAACATAAAGCTCTACATACCTGAAAAACTACTTGACTAATTATGAAGGGAATCTACCACTTACAACAGAGTTACAGCACAAAGAAAACGGCAGACTCGCAGCACGTGCTGAGTGAGAATGCTGAAGATCATCAATTGAGTGTTACTCAGTTATATAGGAAAAATAATTTAAGAGCTTTATTTCATTTTTAATATGTGATTTTTTTTCTGTTTTTGTTCTCCTAAATATTATTACGAAGTGCCGAAGTACATATGATATTTCCGTGCAGAAATTATGCGTCATCATATGATGAAAGATAAGTGGAACGGAGATTCCGTCGGATCGCGGCCACTTAGTCACTCATAACGAGTGCACCTCTGCACATGTGTGGACATTGTGCCTCTGTCATACATCTATGACGCAGTGCATGAGTGTAGGTCACTAGAGGGAACCCAAGAGGTGGAACTTAAACTGAGAGGACTCAATCCGACACCGGGATGGGAATCCGGTGTGGCTTAGTGGATAGAGCGTCAGCATGTAGAGCTGAAAACCCGGGTTCAAATCCCGGTGCCGGAGAGAATTTTTCTCCGTTCCACTCATCTTTCATCTCCTAAATATTGATATTGGACCACTGTGGGCCGGTAGCATCTTTGCGAAGATATAAAAAAGAAAAAGGACAGAAAAACAATTTATTACAGGCTGAAATATCCACACACACACGCGCGCGCGCGCGCACGCACGCAAATAATTTTTCATCACACACGCACGCACGCAAATAATTTTTCATATAGTCGCAATAATGTATTATGCACTTTATTTATCTTGACACCAGGTTCTTTACACTGCTGTGAAGAAGTCCACAGATTGAGACTAACTACTGAAGGGTTCATTTCAAAGTGTGTCATGACGTCATTGTTGGTGAGTCAGTGATTTGAAGCGAGTTTCAGCTTTTATGTCAAAACAGTTGCCTATTAATGAAGGGGTTCAATCTGAACTTGAGAACATGTACGGTTTTGAACGTCGTAGCAACAGATGGCGGTCTGTACGGTCTGTGTGCTACCACAACCTCTTTCGAACTGTGTTTTGCGCGGACAAGTCGTACGCAGGGTATTTGTTATCATCAGTTGCGTACGGCAACATTCCACAATACAAATCAAATGCTCCGTGTCTATGTTGACCGTCGGAATTAATGTCAACAAATACTGTACATAAGTAATAGTCTTAACCCTCTCCCCATATCCCGACAGTAAGTAAAAAAATTCACCTTAGTACGTGTTTCCAAACAGATCACATTCCTGCCACTACCGGCATTACGGTACGTATCGGTTAAGTACTCTTCAGAATGAACGCCGTACTTGCCAGGCAACTTCTCTTGCACATAGGTAATACGCCTCTGCGGATATGTAGGAAGATTGAATTCTCTAGGCTCATCGGCTAGCCACATGACGACATACAGCGAGCCATGACACACTTTGAACTGAACACGCAGTATAGTATGGCCCAGAATACAGCATACTGAAACTAAGGACCATGAAATTTAATTTAAAAACACATAAACCAGTAATACATACATATTGCAAAAAGTGACAGGGGATTCCTGAAACTTTTATGATGTTCATGACTGTATAACTGGGATTGTAAGGATGTTTGGGATTTAAAAAAAATCTATTTTCTTTTCATGTCCCATATACCTCGCATTTAAATTTAATGAGGCGAAGCCTCCTCGTTAATTATTAATGCATAATTACTTCCACATTCCATGAGGCCTAGCCACGAGACAACAATAAAATGATTGATAGTCGAAACGATTTGCACATGAATATGACGCCAATCACTTGTTTGCAATTGTAATGAATAATCGTATATCATTACAGAAAATTTAAAGCAGGACGATGAAATGAACAATTCGCGAAACTTATCAAGGACAAAATTAAGATAAACAATGTGGTTTTTAGTGTAGAGGAGTGTCTAGTAACGTTAAAGGAACCGATTGTAGGCTCAGAAGAAAAAGAAAGAAAAAGAAAAATTTTGAAAGAAAAATCAAGAAAATCGTATCTAAAGGCGAGCTAAGCGACACAAGTGTGGTGAGTGCACGCGAGACAAATGCAAACGTGTTAAACTCAGCGAAAATTTCCGGAAAGCAGACAGTGACGTCATCTGAAGAAGGAACAGGAGTGACGCGAACTGGTATTCAGCAAGCACAGCAGAACATGACCTCAGTACAAGTGAATGGAAATAGTGGACATCAGATGGGAGCAATTCCGAAGCGGGTGAAGGAACAAGATCTAAATCGAGGCTCACGAGAAGTAGAGTAAAGCATGTAGGAGATAGTTCAGGGAGCAGTAATAAAGGAAGAGAGGAAAACAAGGTGGAAAAACAGTATGACTTAAGGAAATGGTGTGGAGGAGAAATAAATCGTGAGAAAAGAAAACTAAGACTTAAATAAAGTAGTAATGTGGAAAAGTTAAGGGTGAAAAGTACAAATAGTTACAGTTGTGAAGTGAGGGGAAATGTATCATACAGGAGGGGGGGTCAAGAATTAGAAGTATAGTATTTTTGGTATAATAATGGGTGAGGAGTAAAGTAGTGGAAGAATTGATGACAGACAATAAAAGACTAGTGGAAGAATTGCAATAATAAATTAAAAATAAGTAACGACCTAAATGACTTGTACGAGAGGCGTTGTAAAAGGGGGAGACGGCACTGTATACTAATAATGTGAAGTGCCACCTCACCAAAAGATATATTGCTTAAAGAACAAATATGTACATACATTCATTACAGAAAATTGGATTCATTCACAAGTTACTACCACAGTTAAAAACTTTAGAATTAGACTATGTTAAGTTAGGTAACTATTTCCGCCTTTATATTCCCCGCGTTATGAATCATCCCCAAATGGATAATAACAATAATAATCCGTGCCACTACAGCCTACGAGGGGCCAAGACCGACCAGCCGGCTGCTTGCCTCACGGCCACATGCCGAAGCAGAGGTGGACGATCGTCCAATCAGATTGGAGGTATCGTGTGGTTAGCACCGTTATAGCTGGTTTGCGTAACCAGATTTCGCCACCTATCGTAGCTCCCCAAGTGCATCACGATGCTAGGTAGGCACCGGTCCCATATACTGGCCGAAATTTCATGAGAAAATTTCTTCCCTCATGAGGACTTGAACCAGCAGGCATTCCGTAACGCGAGTTACAGGCAGGATGCCTTAGACCACGACGCCACGGTGCGGGATCCCTAAATATATAGGCATATTAATGTTTAAGTTAAAATTAAGTTGAATGATTCGTTAATCTTTTATATTTTATATACAATTCCCAGCCTGAGCGGAACAACACGGCTCTTATAGCTTGAGTGACGTGGTGCGCTTGGATGAAGTCACAGTTTCAACAGAAAGTGTGACCAGATTTCTTTAAAGTCAAGACGTCAAGAACGTACAGTAAACTATAAACGTTTCAAGTAAAACTGTCTATTATTCCTTACATATGTTTCGTAAGCGCCCTGAAGATTTCTAAATATTCAGGTATTGGAAAGAAAATGTTTATTTTGATATACGTGATCAGAAGTCCAAGCACAATAAAGACACTTTAGATTTAAATCACTTGCTTGCAGGCGGTGATTAACGTGTATGGTACGAAAACATTTCTAATTCATAACCATTAGCTGAACTGACGTACCTTGTCTATACGTGGCTGGCTTTTCTTAGATAAATGCACTTCCTTCTTTGCGTTGACATAAAACTGAGCCAGTTCACCAAGGTTACCATATTACTCTTATTACTCGTTTTATAGGGCACCACCTATTTTCCACATCCTATTTTCAGCTCCGTATATCTAAAATACAAAAACCTACCCGTTTTTATTTATTTTGTTATACTTTTAGAGCTGGCACGTACGTGACAGAATTCTAAACATTTATTTATAGTCATCCACATTTGCATATTCTTTAGTTAGCTAAACTGTCGCACTTTTAACGAGCAGAGAACTGCCTCAAGCTTGAAAGGAAGAGCCTGCGTGCTTTCAAGAATCCGCACATTTTCTTAAGAACGATGATTGTACAGTACTTTATCTTGCTGAAAAGTGAACCTTGTTGGATTTGTTGTATTGCTTGTGGTATGAGCATCTAATACAGGCGCTTTGACGTCCGTGCCTTAAAAGCAAAAGATGTTATTAGTAAATGTGGTAGTGACCATCCATGTGGTTTATGTACTTCAGAATGAATACTACACGCTTTTTACACGCTTTGTCGTGATTATATTAGCAAGTCGATGATACAAAAAAACCAATTGGCTATACTTCTCTAGTTAATTCTGGAAAAAAAAAAAAAAGGCTGAATGGCAAGCATTGGAAAAAAAGTGTGTTATTATTTTTAAATAATAATAATCCGTGGCGCTACAGCTCTTTAAGGGCCCAGACCGACCAACCGGCTACTGGCATGGTGAAGCAGAGGTAGACGATCATCCAACCAGGATCGAAGTACCGTGTGGTTAGCACGATGATCCCCCCCAACCGTTATAGCTGGCTTTCGTAACCGAATTTCGCTAAATAACGTAGCTCCTCAATTGCATCACGATTCTGGGTGGGCACCGGTCCCATAAACTGGCCGAAATTTCATGACAAAATTTCTTCCCCTACGAGGACTCGAACCAAGGTGCATTCCGTAACGCGAGTCCTAGGCAAGTTGTCTTAGATCACGACGCTAGTTTGTTACTTAACAACGCTGCATCAACTATTAGGTTATTTAGCATCGATGGGATTGATAGCGAGATGGAATTTGGAAAAAATGAGGTCGAGGACTCATAGATTACCTGACATTCGCCTACGGTTGGAGAAAACCTCGGAAAAAACTCAACCAGATAATTAGCCCAAGCGAGAGTCCAACGCAAGCCCGAGCAAAACTTAGAATCGGCAGGCAAGCGTACGCCGGCGGCTGCGTGTTATTTTAAGAGGACTAAATAATATTGTTGACGACTGATGACATTCACTGTTTGATGAAATAAGTTCTTTAACATATAGGCCTACATAAAAGTACAGAGCGCAACCTTTATAGAACATAATGTTGCAGAAAAATGGTATCAGTAGCTACATGAGCAGTAACTTGTTCTGCTTGATTTGTTAAATTTTGTTAAAACTAGTATAGGTCTAGTGCTAGAGTATTTCGTCATACCTGCACACGATGCAGCCGTGGAAGAAATACTAATTGGTAATAAGTTCTGTAGGCGGATGAGCAAAGAAGTTCAATGTTGAAATTGTAAAGTTATTGTTAATGGTTAATAGTTTTGTGCAACATATAACATGTAAAACAGGTTTAATAAAACTTGCTTCGGATCCCCACTTCGTCAATTCTAAAATAATTAGGGTAACTGAAGTAATATTGTACGCTTTGATGGTGAATTTTTATTAAATTATTCTTGATATAAGTTAGTTCATACAGGCAATTGCTTTCACACTAGCTCTGTCACCTCGACCAATGCGTACGAACGAAAATAATGCTCTACGAGGAATTCTTTTTCTATAGTAATGAGTACCACATTGAGTACGTGTCTTTTGCAGCCTTCTTCAGCAACAATTTTATTGAAGTAACAATTAACTATGCCACCAATAATATTTCCTCATGGAGTTGCAAATGGAACGTAGTCGAACTTAGATACACTTTATTCTGGGTCATACTGTACCTAGATACGCCCACCGTTCATTATTTTGAAGCGCTAATGTGAGCCATTTTTGGTCGCTTATTACTAGGGCTCGGAAGTTGAAGCCTATAAATTGCCTAAAAAGACCTTTAAAAAGACCTCAAATATCCTAAAAGAACCTAAAGACTGAAAACGGGACGTAACAAAGGTTATCCAAATTAATTAATAACTTGTTTCAATTATATATTTAATGAATATAATGTTTTAAAAATACAAAATTCTGGTGATATGCAACATACAGTGCGAAAACCGCTATATGAATTAAATGATTTTTCTTCCAGACATTATATATTTTTTAGATTAACATAATTTGAAAAAGGAATTTCGTGTTTGTTAAAAAAATATTTGGAGAATTTAGAATGAACGATTTTTGCCACCTATAATGAATTCAGCGAACCTGCAATGCACATTCTGGAGAAATAAATCAAAATTAGTATAACTGCAACCACACTAGGGTTACAGAAATTGGACGACGGAATCTTTATCTCAGTTAGCATTGCAGTATATCACAATAGTCATCGCCAGGTTCTTAGATGTAAAGGATCGTCGGTTTTCTGACAGTACGTTGCGAAACATCGAGAAACTTCTCTCCACATCAACGGATGTCATTGGTGCATAGCCTACTTGAAGCAAGTGAGATCTCGTGGTAAAATGTAAAAATGGCAGTAAAAATGTAGTCGAAAGAAGCTGAAGTTGCAAAAAAAAGCCATTAAGATCTAAAAAAAAAGAGGCTAAAAAGGACCAATAAGTCGAAAAAATGCCGAAAAAAAGGACAAATAAAACCCAACATTTTCTGGCCTACAATGACTCAAAATGAACATATATTATGCTGGGTCTCGTTTTCGGACACTCAAAAAAAAAAAAAAAATTATTTTTCCTCAACTTCCGAGCCCTAATTACGTATTACTCTACCAAGCACAGACCCTGAAATTAAGGCATACCAATGTCTTGTTTGGAATGGCGCTTCTCATTTTCTTAAGGTCTTGACAATGCATAACTTGCTTTGGATCCTCACTTTTTCAATTCTAAAATAATTAGGGTAACTCTAGTAATATTGTACGCTTTGATGGTGAATTTTTATGAAACTATTCTTGATATAATATGTTAGTTCGCATACTGCTTTCGCACTAGCTCTGCCACCGCGACCGACTGCATATGAACGAAAACAATGCTCTACGAGGAATTTAATGCCATTCGTATTTCAGCAAAAGCCAAGATTCCCCCTTGTAGAGCAACTGTAGTAGTTTACTTTCTCCTATTCAAAGTGCTTGCATAAACTTGTTTTATTTCGGAACCGGTGAATAGCGCCATCCCATCGATTGCTGCCTTGATTAAATGTTTGTGTAGAACTCCACGTTTCAACTGCAGCCACAATGCGGTTAAAAAGTTGACTTCTATTTACGCGACGCTGCAAAAATTATTGAGCTGATTCCACACATGCTGATTGTGTATTTCGGTCAGCACTTTCGGCATCCAGTTTTCTATATCCTACACTACTTTTTCATATCCTACACAATATCTTGAACGATTTTATTCGCAAAACTTGCGGAAATCAAGAGGTATTTCCACGCTTACTCTCTCCAGCAAATCGTCTGGCAAAATAATTGGTCGACCACTGCGCCCGTCACAATTGGTACTCTTTCCAGGGTTACCACCGTCCCGATTTTCGCGAGACAGTTCTGATTTCGACTTTTTTATCACGCGTCCCGTTATGATAGGCCTATTAGTCGGGACACAATTTGAATCGTGAATTGCATAAATCCCACAAATCACAATTTTTCTCCAATTAAGTTTTTTATGGTTATAATTAGGCTCCGTAATCCAGCTACCTAAAGACTGAAGTTAAAGACACATTGGTTATTTAGTACACCGAACACAGGTAATGCAACGGATAAGGATATAAACAAACAAGTCGTCGCTGCTTATTCGTGGAGTACAGTCAACTCCCGACATTCTGAAGCTATAATAAACACATGCTTGAGCAGTGATGTTCATTTTCGTCTTGACTTTTGCAGTGAATGATTTTATATCGCAAGAAATTCTTTCAATTGCACATGACGTTATTGGTGCATAATGTAGTACAAGATATTCCTATTGTCTGACATTTTTTCGTGTTTCATTAGGATATTGCATATGTCGCCCATCACTGAAAACCACTAATTTTCTATGTACGCCTACTTTTCTAGAAATTCCTGAAATGTAGATCATTTAATTTATTAATTATTGGGATGTTGGCAATGAACATCATGGTAGGCTACAGAAATCTATGCTAAACGTCGAGTTAATATCTTCATACTTTTCGGATGGTGATAGTACTGGTTGTTTTGAATTGCGTTCAACACACTTTCGGCGCTTTTTGGTATTGCCGTGTCTTTGAGTGCACTGTTTTTGTCACTTTTACGTTTATTTTACACAACTTATAAGTAATGTTGTCTATATTGACGGTGAAAATATACGTTCAAATATCCCCAACTAATCCCTGAAATATTACACGCTTGAGCGTCTTAGCTAAGGCATTTTATCTCTGCAATGAATCTTCAATCAGCCACAAAGATGTAGTTATTTAAATAATGCGACTAGTAAGAGCAGTGATCGATAAGACTACTCACTATGACTGCGTCCCAATTTTGACTTTCTATAGGAAGAGGGCAGACGACGCGTAACTATTTTGTATACGAACGTACCTGTACCTGCACTGTGACGTCACATATACTTCGAATCAGGCAACCTTATTCCAGCTTGTAGGTAGCTGGAAAACGAAGCCTAGTCATAATATTCATACTATAGCCTTATCAAGTGGTGCAGAAATCTCACAAGTAACGATTTTTCTCAAATTAAGTGTTTTTATATGGTTGTAATATTCATGCCAGACGTCTTTCAAGTGATGTAGAAATCCCACATGTCCAGTGCTCAATGTGCATTTCACAGTGGCTGTAAGTTACAGTGAATTGTAGGAAATTGCACGCACACTACAAATTCAGACCATGTGAAACTTTTTAGAAACTAAACAATTTTCAGTTAGCTTTTTTTACATAGGATTAAAAGAATTCGAATAATTAAATATGTTTTTCACATAATTTTCTATCTTTATATGTTTATTTTCAAGAGAAGGTCGCTACATTAGAATCCACGCCTGAGAATAGTAATGAGGACAGGTCTCATTTAAAAAGTTGTATACAGACAACAGCAGAAAAACAATATGATACAGAGAAGGTATGAGAATTAAAAACCTTGAGTCACAGGGAAAATGTTGGAGAAGATGGAGGAGAGTCTCATAAATTTACTTGCATTACTTGTTGTATTAATTTGGGATGAAAAATATGATTTTTATTTCAATCCTTCATTTAAGTTACTAAGGTTAGATTAGTTTGATTGTATGTGTAGTCTATATACTAAGTTTTACGGTACTAATACAAGATTAGGATGTTAATAATCTTCATGTCAGACAATAGGCAGCTAACTTGGAACTTAAGGGTAAAGAATCCACAAATTTTGTCCCTACTTTTGAAAAATGAAAGGTGGCAACCGTGTCTGGTTCGTTCTTCTGTCTTACCCTACTCTCACTCTAAACATTAGCTTCACGATCCTCACAATTTATCTGAATCCTTTTAGCATTACTATTCCTACCTTAAAAATCCACATTAAAACAAGAACCTTGCAACTGGTGAGATGGTTCATTGTAGCACAAATGAGACCAACAGTAACATCAACACTCGCGACAAAAGAAAAAGCTAGCTAATGAGCCACTATACAGGGCTTTCATTTCAAAACTTCCCTGTCTAAATAACTAATTATTTAAATTGAGTTCAATTTAAACAAAAAACACGTCAATTTAGATATTGAGGAGGAAGCCTGAAACCAGGCTTAATTGCATTTTAGATTTCACCCCCACCGCCTGCCTCCCCCACTTTGAAATTTCAAATAGAATTCCTATACTTTTATACTTAAATATGAAAGAGCATTCAATTGTTTATACACCTCATTCATTTGTTTTCTATCGTCGTCTGGCAACCTGTATTTTTGTTATCACAAGTTGATTGTAGGAGCTTGTTTTGTGTAATTTCCTAAATTTAATCAATAAGAATGATTTTACAATAATTTAATACACAAACACAACTATTACATTAAATTCTCAGTAGTTTTTGTAGCTTTATTCTCTTCAGCTCTAATCAACAATAACAACAATCCAGGTTGCCAGGCGACGATAGAAAACAAAAGATGCGAAAACAAATTAATGAGGTGTATAAATAATAATTGAATACTCTTTCATATTTAAGTATAAAAATAAAGGAGTGCCATTTGAAATTTCAAAGTGGGGTGGCTGGGGATGGAGGTCAAATCTAAAATGGAATTAAGCCTGGTTTCTCAGACTTCCTTCTCAATATTTAAATTGACGTGTTTTTTGTTTAAATTGAATTCAATTTAAAGATTTAGGCTAGTTGTTTAGAGTCGGAAGTTTTGAAATGAAAGCCCTGTATATTAATTACGTGGTATTGCAAACAAGACTCTTTAATTTCCGGGCGTGTCTAGGTTTTAAAAGTAAATTAGTTCATTTTCATAGTTCACATTAGTGTTTTTTTTACCCCATAGTTGGTAATTCATACTTGTATATGCAACATTCTATAATTATCGCTCTAATTAGGACAGAAAGCAACTGTACATGATTCATCCATCTGTTTAGATGAAGTGCAGACGCGTTATTTTTATATTCCCTCTCATTATTGATCCCGTGTGTTTTTGAGAGTAATTTACTGTTTATAAAGTTATTTGTAAATGCTTTAAGTTACTGTTATAGTTCTAATTATGTAAAGATATTAGTTTTTCTAGAATGTTACCTAACACAGTCGTTAAAATTCGGAACCATTATTGAATAGGATGTCTGTAAATAAAGCAATCTGTGACGAAGCTACTGTAAGATGTAGGCTGAAAAAATCTGCTTACCTTTTATCTATTTATAGAACAGATATTTATCGACTTTCTAATCAAAATTTCTGTGACACAGACACTACAAGAAGATGATGACCACTCACTTTCACTCCCAAACACTACAGGTAAAACAATATAATTTATTTGTCTCAGAGCACCCTGTTAGCCAAGGATATTTCTGACACCATGAAAACTGAAAATCTATATTTTGTCTTCCTCCACAAACTGTTTTAATATGTAAATGTGGTGTCGATCTCCTATCTTTGTAAGCACATTTTGTTTCATAAGTGCAACTTCAAAACGGTTTCTCTTTTAATTCTACAAATAATAGTTTCAATGTTCTCTCAGTATGAGCCATTTTACACAAAATTAATATTTGTAACATATACACGCACTTTTGATTAAACTCAATACAACAACGCAGCGCTTTCAGAGAACACCAATATAGCGCGACGTAATATTGTGATGGAAGGCTAGCCTCGTCCCGTACGGAGATGTAGCGAATCGATCCCTCGATCCCCCCCTCAAACTTGCGAGTCATGGTCGTAGCCTTGTTTTTAGAGACTTTAAACCACAAGCCTCGTTGCTCGCACTGCTCTCTCCACACTGGAATGACTGCCAACAGTGAACGTAATATGTGGAAGGCTCGGAGTGCAACAAAGTGTTACCATATATCGTTATAACAAACTTATAGCCCTACTGTTACTATGGATAATAACTCAATTTTTTTTTAGGTAGGCTAAGCCTCTAAAAAGCTTCGTAACTGAAAGAAAGAAAGAAAGAAAGAAAGAAAGAAAGAAAGAAAGAAAGAAAGAAAGAAAGAAAGAAAGAAAGAAAGAAAGAAAGAAAGAAAGAAAGAAAGAAAGAAAGAAAGAAAGAAAGAAAGAAAGAAAGAAAGAAGTGTTCATTGTTCAGAAGAGGTGAAGCTCAAATTGCTTCCAGAAATTAAAAACTCACAGCTAAAGGTGAGAAAAAACTTAATCCTCCTTTTCGAACGGTATGGAGAATGAAATAGTTCCGGAAAATAACAGTTGTTCCAAAGGTAGGAATGTGATTTGGGGAACGAGACACCATTTTAATATGGTTCAATGCTTTTATATATTTTGTCTTTTGACCTGATGCCATTGATTTGGCGAAAGCGCTTGTCATGTTTTTCAATTGTATAAATGACCTAATGTAATTTATTTGTATTATTCCTTAGGTTAAATAAGACAGTTATTTGAAGGATCTCTATACTTGTTTTATTTATTTTATTTTTATTTATATTGATGCGTTAATTTCTATTGATGGTATATTCAGGCGAGAGAGTTTCTTCTGTCAGTATGTTAAACTAACACTTCTAGCACCACTAAGAGCAATAACAAAATTTCTCTCAATTTTACACGAAATCACGTGAGTGAGTGAGTGAGTGAGTGAGTGAGTGAGTGAGTGAGTGAGTGAGTGAGTGAGTGAGTGAGTGAGTGAGTGAGTGAGTGAGTGAGTGAGTGAGTGAGTGGAAAACTAATTCTTTTTCTTTGAAATTTGTCTCCATAACAACACAGTTTCAGATTACTTTATCAAATTAGGATTTCCCTAGTACTTTTGAAATGTGCAGGAAGGCTAAAGGTATTATAGCACATTAGAGTACACGTATAGGTTATATTATTTGGTACTTATGCGTAAATTTAGTCACTTAATTTTTTTTTCACGAATTAAAATAGGCCTCAGATAAAAAAAACACATTTTATGAACATGAAGAGTCATATTTTATGTTAAAATAATATACAGTATACCTGTTTCCTAACTCAGAACTTTTAATAATGGATAAATACTCAAATATTTTTGTCCGAGACGTGTGTAGTCTGTCACGATAAGCCTTGGTTTTTCTTAGTCGACGCATAATCTCATAGTTCTTCATTACAGACAATTGTGCAAGTGTCGTAGTTTTAACTCACGGTTCATATTATGTTATACTGTCAATTTGGAACTCCTGTTTGTGACCGGTGTCTAGGGAAATAGGAATAGATGGAAGAAATTCAGAAAAACTTTCCCCAGCTCTAATCTCAACTTTTCAAAGGTTGAATCTAACTTCGTCTCCAGAGGAGTGGCTGAATCTATGTGACTAAGTGAAGAGAAAAAGAAAAGAACAAGATACTAAAACTAAATGAATGATAAATATGGAATTATTCTAAGACAATAACTACGAACAATTAGCTAAAAGTAAATGTAAAATAAAGCTAATTTATCCTATGAAACAAGATAAGACAAAGTAACAGAAAAAAGACGAATACACAGAAAACACGCAGACAGTGGAAGGGAACTTTTACATTTTTTTTTTCATATAAGATTTATAGAATTATGACGAACAGGAAAACGTAAAATATATTCAATGCAACTTCATGAAGGAAAAAAATGATATTTTTCGTTAAAATGTTGCTTATGCATGTCATTAAATTCATTAAAAATGCAAGTTGTTTTTGGTAGTGTAGTGTAGAATATGCTATTCTTGACACTGCGCTATGACCTTTCGTGTAAAATAGTGTTTCTCAAGCTTAAAGCCCCGACGATCGACCAAAATACTTAAACAATCGTCTGAGGTCCACCAAGTGTACCAGTGGCTAAATAAGTTTTTGACCCATAGGAAATTTGTGTAATGTACATCATATTTTCACTTTTGTAGTTAACATTTTATATTTTATTTCACATTAAATACCAAGCAATATAAAAATTCAATTTATAACTCTAAGAGGCGTATTTCTATGAAAATTTCGATGTCAGCATTTTGTCACATCATATTACTTTCTATTTGCACGTCTTGTAATGGGAAATTAAATGTTACAATACAGTACATTGCATTATAACGTAAGCTATTTGTCGAAACTTCAAGTACGTTTGTTCCACCAGTAGTAATTACCACTTTAGTTGCTGCATATTTAAACTCTTTCAAAGAGTAAAACTTCAATTTTCACTATCATGAAGTTCAGTCTTCAATATTACAAAGGTGAGCTGTAATGTACTATTAATAAGCAATGGATTCACTTTCCAGTTTCGCCAACTGCGCGAGTCTATTTCGTTGGTATTGTTACTAGCTTGTTCAGACATTACATATGCGATGACCAATGAATCTACATAATGTTTCGCCGCTGGCTAAATGACTAGATTGCCCACTGCTGCTAATTGCTGTTACTTAGCGTAATTATTAGCCAGTAAAGCGAGTATCCCGATATTCCTGGGCTTGCTAAAGCGTGCTATTCAAATTGTTCATTGATCTGACCATCGCATCGCCCACATAACAACAGACATTTCATACAAGTTGAGAGGATGCGAAAGCATTTCTTTCCCCTTCTGCTTACCCTGAGTTCGTCAGTAACAGGGCGACAGCTGTTACCTCTTATACCTGCACCCCCCAAGTTGTACACACAAGAAGATAAGATCTTAAATAAAGTACATATGTGAATATAAAATACAGTGACGCAGGTGTCTGACAACTACATGGTTGAGTATATTTTAGTGTCGTTCTTAAATATTTTCAACTAATATTTATAGTATGAAATGTTAGTTTGTATTATAAAGTCAGGGGGGAGTGACACAGTGCAGATTGTCCCATTGTATGTGTTGTAGAGTGGTAACTAGCGGTGGAGAAAACATTCATCTTCTGCTCTCAGTAGCTTTTTAATGTGCCAGTTGATATAAACAGCAATAAATTAAATATAAACGCTTAGTATAGACTTTCGAAATATAGATTATCAGTAAACATTTTCAATAATATAATTTTTCACTAAGTTGAAAGTCAATTAGTCGAACGTTAGTAGTATGGATAGTAGCATATTCCCCTTCAATGATGGTTGAGAGTATGAGTAGAGGGGAAGGCCTATCAACCAAACTGATTCTAAACGCAAAACTGCGAAAGGAATTTTTAACATGCCTTTATAGGAATCACAAAGACATTTTGTTTCTCCCCTTCACTCGCCAAATAAATAGAAAAGACAAAAAAATATTGAGTTGAAATCAACCAACATATCAACCATCGTCTTATCTCTTTCTTCTATTGACTTTAACATGAAGTTTATCTTCGAGATGGCGGGAATACATAAAACTCTCTTAACCACAGCCGACAGCTTTGTAAATTGGTCTTGTTTAGATTTCCACCATTGCAGAATCCTGTCATCGTCCACATTTTCGGCGCTGCAACACAAATACTGAGACAGTTCATTTATTTCAGATCCAATCTCATCAGTTGTCCAACACGAAAATCTAACTTTTTTGCTGCGGAACAGTTGATATTTCTGGCTTTCCGATGTTTTTTGTATGAATTGGCAACTGAGAACACATTTTACGTAAGAAATCATGCACATTTGTCCTCTTTTTTATTTCCAATTTATGAAGTGAACGATAATTATTAGGTGTTAAGAGAGTTGCAACTTTATGCAGGATATTTATTAACTTTAAATTTCAGTGACAAGAAGTTATTAGCCGGCTGTTTCAGGACTTTTCGTATTATTCTCACCCTTTAAGATGCAGTGCTCTTTCAATGCATAACACCAGAGGAGGACAAGCTGCAACGTTGGCTGTTTGTCATCTTCCAAGTCATCCGTTGCCTCCTTAAATGACCTGAGGAAGGCAATTAGACATCCAGCGATTTCATGATTGTAACCACAGTCTAATATCATACAGTCACGAAGCTTGAAGTGATTTTTTGCATTTCTCGCTATATAGCTCTCCAAGCGGTAGCAACTGAGAGTACTAGGAACAATAGACTGTGCCGGTACTATTTCGCATTGTCTATGATGAGGCGATAGTAGCGATCCTAATGGCTAGCAATTAAATTTCAACTGTCATTGGGTGCACATTCCATACGTATTGAGATTCGTGACAGTATGTGGCTGTGGTTGTAACTAAATATTTTTGAAGATGCGTGTTTTCTTCTAATAATATGTTGGTTATATCATCGTTTTGGGAATGGACGGCCTCGAGTATAGTTGAATAACTGTTCCATCTTGAGGCACAAAACTGTTTCAAAGACGACTTGAGTAGAATACAGAGACCCTTTCTTGTGAAATAAGTTATCACAGACTTACAAGCTTGTATTACTTGTAACACCTCAGGCAATTCTTTCCTCAGAAAACTTTCTTTAATAGCCTACATGCCTGAGGACCGTGTTGAGTAATATGTGCAGCGCAAGGGAGATGTTTGTACTTTTCGAGCGCCTTCACGACATTGCTGTCACAGTCTAATACATACAGTCGCGCAACTCATACGTATAAAATATGCCAACATTTGACAGCTGGCGCAACAGTAGCCCTCTAAATATATTTATGCATCATTGGAACTCTATATATTCCCTGTGAGAAAAATCAAAATTAGTAGCTTCAAAATTGTAGGGAATATCTCGTAAGGTACATTACGTGGCGATCTCCTCCCCCTATTTCCTGGGAAATTAACTATTTTCCATACCGCAAATTGAAGTAAACTCGACCGCTGAGATAAACTTGAAAATAAAAAAAAATTGAAGGATTTAAACCTTAATATGACAGACACTGAATATATTTATGAAGTTCATTATTTTTTCCATTTCTTAAGAATCGGTAGCTTGTTTGCTTTATTATTTCGAGTCATAAATAGTGCTGATATTATGGTTTAATTTTTTATGGCAAGTTTACCGCATTTTACATTACATTTCCAGTTTTCACACAAGTTTAATTTTAAATTATCCTCCCTATATAGTACTAATTTACATGTACTTACTGTTAATGTGACGTAGGTGAGAACAAATAAATGAACACACAATTTTATTGAAAAAATTTAAACTTCAATTAACTCAGAAAATGTACTTTTATTTGCAATAAATAATCACTGGAACTGTAAAATCAACACCAATAACAGTCATGCAAATTATTACAGAAAAGATTGCCATTTTATATTAAATTAAAAAAGGCTCTTTTATTTCTTAAGAACTTAATTCGACTGCCACATGAATCTACACCAACACATCAGATATTTATCAACACAGTCTGTATTTATTCAAGATTTGAATATTTTGCAAAAGGATTACAATACTACAACGTTATTATAAGATCTCGCATTCCTTAAGAGCATGTGCTGACTGTATCAACCCTACGACCTGTGCCTTGCCTGCCGCTTGGGCGCTAGTGTCGCGAATTTTGGCAAGAAAAGTGTTGAAGTTGCGCGACTGTATGTATTAGACTGTGATTGCTGTCTTGATCCGACACAAATGTGATGCTTTCCAAATCTTAGGAAAAAAACTCCTAAACATACTAAGCGTGTTTCCATCTCCCCTCGAATATTCTCACCGTTTTAGGGCAATCAGGAAAAACTTAACACTGCAGTACATGTTTCTTTAATTCCCATTATGTATTGATGTAATGCATTGTAACTGACATGTAATGCACATCTCTATAGTCATCAGTCCACATGTCAGTAGTACTAGCCCAATTATAGCTTGAGTGGTATTAACAATACTTGGCATTACCTTGTCCCTTATCTGGTAAGCGCATTCTTTTACTTTATGGGACACAGTAGTCGGAGAAGGAATAATAGAGTTAAGATTTACAGTCCCATACTTTTTTCCTACATCTAATAGGGCCTGTCCTAACTATAATAATCCTTCCCCTTCCACAGTAGAAAATGATCTCAAGTCTTTCGCGCACATTTCCACACACCTACTACAATACAATTGTCAGTTTTCAAAATATTTTACCCATCTTGAACATTTCTTTCCACTTTACATATACTGTATTATGACGCAACATGCTTGAAGTACCTGTTTTCACTTTTAAAATCCTTCCACACGTATTTCATTTCGCAGCACCCACTGGTTTCAGTGTTTCTTTTACACTTACACGAGAAAATATTTTTCCGGCTTCAGATTTATACCTATTTTCATTAACCAAAATAGAGTATCCGCACCTTAACTTGTCTTGCACTTGTTGAGAATCCATAGCGTACAGTGAGGCCCGTTACACAGTCATCCGTATGCTACGCAGTACGCACTACGGATCCGTAGGCAGTTTGCTTTCACAGTCACGCGTAGCAAATCCGTATCAGATTAATTATATCAGTCGGCTTGTTTGTTTCAAAATGAGCGTGCTTCAAGGAAAGCTTTTGGATGCACATTATTTGTATTAAAAAGAGTGCATAATAGACAATATTGTGTTCACCCGCTACTAATTCTAAAAATCCTGAAGGAAGCTTTTATAAATCTACATAGTGACTTGCGCGAGACCGAAAGAAAGTTCCTTTAACTAATTTCGCATGTTTATTCAATCGTTTGATGAACAATTGGAAAAATTATAATAAATGCAGCTTGAACTGGATCTACATAATTATGTTCTACCGAGCGGTTTGCTGTTAACATAAGGTGATAAAAATTACTCGGCATTTTATTATTTCTTGTTCATTATAACAAATTACAAAACCATCAATTATTTTTGTTATAATCTATATAGATCAGAGTTTCTAATCCTTTCTCATTTCCTCGCTTTATTTTAGTGCGAGGCTCTAAGTCTAAGGTGTAGATTGTGTAGAATGTACTGTAATGTTTTTCCTTCCTCTTGTACGGGGAAGGGACCCGAAGGCTTACACTGCACCTGAGGCTTATTGTGCTTACCACCCTATGCTGTGAATGATTGGGTAGCCGAACTGCCGCGCTCTTGTACAAGTACAGCACGCTGCACCTTGTATGGATGATGATGATGATGATGATGATGATGATGATGATGATGATATGTGAATTAATAATGGCGAAATGAGTCCGAGGTCCAACGCTGAAAGTTACCTAGCAATTCTGCTTCAATTAGTTAGGGGAAAACCCCGGAAAAACCCCACCCAGGTAACTTGTCCCAACCTAAATTTAAACCCGGGCCCGCTCGTTTCATAGCCAGGCGTGCTGACCATTACTCCACAGCTGTGGACTACTGTAGTGTTATTCAACCTTTTTGATTTTGAGGCTATTTTTTTTCCTCACATTACTTTAGTGCGGCTCCCTGGCCTGAGGTGTAGAGTAGAATGTAGAATATACAAAGTAGTAATATGAAATTTGGTATCAATTCAAAAAGAAAAAAAACTTAATTAGCTTGTTTTAATTTAATGTAAAATTGTGAGATAATAAAATTTTGAAAGAACAACTTTTAAAATTGTTATATTATTATTATTATTATTATTATTATTACCATTATCTTTTTCATTGCACCCCACTACCAGTTGGTCGGTCACCTTCAGGGTTGCAGCCCCCGTTTCCGGTTGAGAATCACTGATTTAGATTAAATCTGTTTTAAATACACTGAGGAAATATTTATATTGAGAGGTACTCTTAATTAAATATTCCTTAACTTATTTTATAGATAAGAGGTTTTATATATATTATATACAGTAGTGTGTTGCCCATAATAGGCAAATTCCTGTGAGTGAAAGAGTATCTTTGGAGGTTGGTGGAGATTGGAGAATTGACATCAAGGAAGACTATTGTTCTGTTTGGGAAATGTTTCCAGCGTGACAATGTGAACTGATATTTTTGTATTCTGATGTACGATTTTTCTGAATATTAGCCCATCGAAAAATGGCAAATGAACAGACTAAGTAAGTGATGTGAATGGGAAGGACGGAATAAAAGGGGATGGTTCATGTTTTGTATTCGCAAGACAGTGTTTCCATACAATAATGTAGTTTCTACTTCTGAAAAATGTCCTAACAGCTAACTAAATTATCCTCAACGGAAGATTTTTTATTCTGGAACTTCCGCCATGTCTTCTCTCATCTTCATCACTCAGCTGCATTTCATTGTGTGTTATTGTCCATTTCTGCAAAATTTGTCAATATAATGTCACACATATCACGCCACAACTTCTACCTGATGCCTCTATTTTTGTAATATTCACAAAAAGGATCCCAGAAGCATTGTCTCCTATCTAATTGACTGATAACAGCTGCGCATCCAAAATCATAATGTTTTCAAACATGTATTTTATAGCTTTTTATGCCGCTACGCTATGCATAGTACGCATGACTGTGTAAGCCCACACTTGTCCAAGGTATTAATCTCTTCTCCGTAGTCCGTAGCGCGTAGCGGGACGCCCGTATGGATCCTAAGCTCCCATATATGTAAGGTATTTTGCTACGGATTCGTAGTCCGTAGCGCGTAGCATATGGATGACTGTGTAACGGGCCTCAGGCTTGTACCAAGTACTGTCAGGCAAGCTTGCGCTCGACCTGTTGTTTACGGAATGTCAGACGTATTCTGAATGACACGGAGCAGACAGGCTTGAAAGGAAAATGCACTACTCTAGGTCTTACAAGCAGGCAGTGCACTGCGGATGGAACAGTTGAATGCACCGTAATAACAAACTGTAATGGAAAAATAAAACTACAAATGATTTTATTGATAGTAGAATTGTAGCCATATCGAAAGATGGAATCACATAAAATATGCCTAACTATAGAAATTCCCTCAATAGACATTTTTCTTTTTCTTCTATCACTGTGCAGTGTACCAAAATATGAAAACAGGACTTTAAAAAATGTCTGCTGCAGTCCAGAAATATAGAAATGACTGATGCCGCGAAATGTGGAAGAATAAATTATTGTTCAAATATATATATATATATATATATATATATATATATATATATATATAAAACAACGCTCGCAACTGCAGTGGTTATATCAGCGTCGCCGGTGTGTCGGAATTTTTGTCCCGCAGGAGTTTTTACATGCCAGTAAATCTACTGACATGAGACTGTCATATTTAAACACACTTAAATGCCATCGACCTCGGCCGGGATCGAACCCTCAACCTTGAGCATAGAAGGCCAGCGCTATATCAACTGTGCTACCGAGGGTGACTATATATATGATATATGATGTGAGATGTGAGATATAAGGTACGACAAGATATATATGATAGTGAGATATGATATGATATGATATGATATGATATGATATATGATATGATATATGATATGATATGATATGATATGATATGATATGATATGATATATGATATGATATGATATGATATATGATATGATATGATATGATATGATATGATATGATATGATATGATATGATATGATATGATATGATATGATATGATATGATATATGATATATGATATGATATGATATGATATGATATGATATGATATGATATGATATGATATGATATGATATGATATATGATGTGAGATGTGAGATATAAGGTACGACAAGATATATATGATAGTGAGATATGATATGATATGATATGATATGATATGATATGATATGATATGATATGATATGATATGATATGATATATGATATGATATGATATATGATATGATATGATATGATATATGATATGATATATGATATGATATGATATATGATATGATATGATATGATATGATATGATATGATATGATATGATATATGATATATGATAGTGATACATGATATATGATAGTGATATATGATATATGATAGTGATATATGATATATGATTTTTTAAATTTTATTGGGTTATTTTACGACGCTGTATCAACATTTAGGTTATTTAGCGTCTGAATGAAATGAAGGTGATAATGTCGGTGAAATGAGTCCGGGGTCCAGCACCGAAAGTTACCCAGCATTTGCTCGTATTGGGTTGAGGGAAAACCCCGGAAAAAACCTCAACCAGGTAACTTGCCCCGACCGGGATTCGAACCCGGGCCACCTGGTTTCACGGCCAGACGCGTAGGTGTGGACATATGATATAATATGATATGATATGATATGATATGATATGATATGATATGATATGATATGATATGATACGTAAGGAGCGGATTCCTATGTAATTAAATATTCTTTTTGCGTGTAATAAAACACAATTAACAAAGTTAAAAATTCCGAACATGAAGTTTCAAGTTTAAAACCCGAATTTTATTTCACATAAAAACACATATTTTCAGAAAATATTATGTAAATACATATTTTCAGGAAATCTATTATAAACACATAAATCTTGGAGATTTTTACTTAAATAATTTTTACATGAATTTTTAAATATTTTAAAACTAAATCAATTATGTAACTCAGAAGTACATTATCTTTTTTTTAAGAATTCTTGGTTGCTTCGTGTTTCTATGGGCTGTGTGGTGTATCCGTGATCCATTTTTGTAATGGTATCGCCCCAAGTTCTGAGAACTGCTAGGCAGCATATCAGTGTTATTATTGGGGTATTCCATGTCAAATCAACACAAAAAAGTGGACTTTTCAACCCGACCACCTCAGATTTTCATTAAATTTGGTAGGATGGTAAAGAACCTTAAGTTCAGTAATTATGTAAAATTTTAGCCCTCAATAATGCACGACATCCCTACAGCTGTACATCTGTTTCAAAAATATCTAATGGAGTCATTAAAACAAACATCTGTAATTCACCACAAAAATTATGTATTTCTCCGATGGATTCTCTGCTCAGTATAAAAATAGAAAAAAAATTCCTGAACCTCACATTACATGAAGAAGATTTTGGATTTCCAACAGAATTGCATTATTTTTGCATATCGCATGGCAAAAGAGCATGCGACGTTGTAGGTGGGACACTTAAAAGGTTTGCGGCTTGTGCTAGTTTGCAGAGACCATCCGATAAACAAATAACTACACCTAGGGAATTGTACGACTGGACAAGGCATCATCTCCCAAACATTAATACCGTTTATGTGACTAAAAAAAGGCTATACTGAAGAGGAAAAAATGCTTGCTCTTCGATTTGCAAAATCCATCGCAGTGCCTGGAACACAAGTTTCATACAGTCCTACTGTTTAGGATGGGTATTATACTTGCTAAGCAGTTTTAAAATGCAGTTGAAACAACGCAGCATCCTGTCTGGAAATATGATCAGGCTATTTCATCTCAGCAATGAAAGGTAAGCATTTCTTACAGAACTTCAGGTTTAACAAACTCCATGTGACAATAATTTATTTCAGGTAATGATTTAAAAAATTCGAATTATGTACTACATGTTAAATTACATAGCGACATTCAAGAATATGATCAAATATAATTAAATACAACGAATGTGTGGGGCATAATTATCGCGACTTATACGGTTAGCTTACGCTTGCTGTGACATAATAATTTTTATCTTTATAACCTATGAAGATTCCAAGTTGAAACTTATCAGTTCATTATATCACTAATTGAGGCGTACTATATATTTTTTTCATTAAAATAGAACCCCCGCATTTTTAAATATGAATATATGAAAATTGTTTCACCATGTTTTTTTAGTGTAATTGAGTACATGCAGAAAACAATATAAGTAATAAAAACTATCACATATTAAGAATGTATCACCCAATTTTTGTAAATTTATCTGGAGACGTTGTTGAGATATATAATTTTAATTGAAGCGGCGTGCTTACAAAAATGTGATTTTTCTTCATGTTTGAAACGCCACTGACAGAAAACGAAAAGCACAGGACATATGAAACTCGGCAGTTTTAGTTAGCGCGGCAGGTCAAACAAACCTTCAAATTTTGAAAGAAATCTGAGTCGGTCGGGTTGAGTGCCTTGTTGATTTGATATGGAATGACCCTATTAGAGAATAAATTAACATGGACGAGGAGAGATTTTGCAACACATAATTAGGAGTGTTTATTGTTGCTGGAGATGATTTCATTCCACGCTTTGTTTGTGAAACACAACAGGTAAGAGCTCGGTATGAACATTATTTAATTTAAACAAATCTCTCGCCTCTCGCTCATGTCTATCAATTAAGGCAATATAGCCTATCTTGTTGTGATTCCCTGTTATCGGGCTTCGTCAATCGATATCCTTCAAGATATACTGAAAGATGGTTGTTTAAAAAATTATTTGGCTTTCCTATTAGCAAATTTATGCTTTTTGTGTGATACCACAAACAAACTCGAAACATCCAAAAACCTGTTGTCTGAAACAGGGAGGTGCGTGCCGTAGAAATTAAACAAGACTCGCTCCCAGGTTCAGAAGCACAATTACTAAGGGACAAATTCCAGAATGTGTTTGGGAAAAACAGTGGATATAAAAAAATGTGTAAAGTTGCTCAAGTATTGGAAGGTGTGCCTGTAGGTGAAATTGAAGGTGTATGTGTTTGTGACATTCCTCTCTTTAAATATGCACGTCTGACGTCCTGTGATGTGGAAAGATCGTTTTCACAGTATAAGTCGTTGTTCATAGATAATCGGCATGCATTTGTGATGGAGAATTTGGAAATGATATTTGTTGTTCACTGCAATACTGGGCCAACTACCAGCACTCAAGTGTGGTTGATGAGTACTTAGTAATATTTTTTTCAAGCTAAATAAGGTATTTTTGTTATTTTTTTTAAATATTTTTTTATTTTTACCAAATATTTTGGTACTTTTAAGCACATAAAAATAAATATATTTAAATTTTTTAGCACATAAAAATCTGCTCCATAATGATATGATCTGACATGATATATGATATGATACCGTATGATATATGATATGATATATAAGATATATGATATGATACGATATGATATATGATATGATATGATATGATATGATATGATATGATATGATATGATATGATATGATATGATATGATATGATATGATATGATATGATATGATATGATATGATATGATATGATATGATATGATATGATATGATATGATATATGATACCGTATGATATATGATATGATGTGGTATATGATATATATTTTATTCTCACTCAACCATTTGGTCCTGCTGGCCCTTCGCATTTCTGGTGTTCAAATATACTGTATATACCAATCCGCAGAAGTTCCAATAGTCATTGAAGCAAAAATGAAAAGTGTTCTTGAAACGAATTTTGGGTTTAAAGTTATGTGCCAAATACGAAATGCACTATTAAATTGACGACGCTGTTGTTCACTTGGTAATAGAATAAATAATAGTGCATCATATTTCATATTCGCTCCAGTAAAGTCTTGTGACGTAGAACGAACATTTTCAGGGTACAAATTAGCGTCGTGCATTACAGGCGCTATGTTCGGTTCAAGTTTGTCGAGTATGGTGAAGTTCGATATTCGCCGATGTTCGCTATGCAGAAGGCGGCCTATCATGTTTGTCGACCTTGCTATGAAAATATTCGCTGTCCTCCACTCCAGTGTTTCATGTTTTAATCGCTTGCTGACATTAGCATATATCTTGTAATTTAGTTTTTCATATGGAATAAGACGAATTTTGTTATATCTTGCTTGCTGTCTCATGTTCTAACATTGCAGGACACTAGTACAAATAGCTTATTGTTTTTTTCTGAATATAGAAGATAACTTCATTTGACAAATTGAAAATGTACATGCTTAATTATAACAAGGTTAGATCCATATAATTATGTATTTTGTTTGGTATTCTTGTATATATGGATAAACTATTTTATACAATATTGTTTGTTCATTTTGTTTCTTATTACCACCAAACTGTATTGTTTGTTTTGCTGGTATAATGACGTGGAAAGCTGCGTTACTTAATACCGTTCATTGGGTAGATATAATAATAATAATAATAATAATAATAATAATTATTATTATTATTATTATTATTATTATTATTATTATTATTATTTATTTAATCTGACAGGATTAAGGCCATAAGGCCTTCTCTTCCATCCTACCAGATAGCACATATAAATACAAAAAATAAATACAAACACTGATGAAAATGATACAAATTAAGTTAAAGCCCTATAGAGGGTCAACAGAGTCAAAAGTACACTATAGAGCTCTCATCGAGCTAATACAACAAAAAGAAAGAAAACAGAGATAGCAATGATGATATTGATAACTGACAATAATAATAATAATAATAATAATAATAATAATAATAGTAATAATAATAATAATAATAATAATAAATACATTACATATTACTTTTCAATTTTACAACAGCATAGTTACAATATTTACTATATGTCATGGGTTAAGGTGAAGTTGCGCAACCTGACATGTATTCAACAAGCAATTCCACGAACTATAATGTGATTTTTTAATTTAAATTTGAATTTTGATATTGTCCGACAGTCTCTGACGTGGTCAGGGAGAGAATTCCAGAGGCGTGGAATAGATATGCTGAAAGATGATGAGTAGAAAGATGTTCTGTGCAGAGGTAGTCCAAGCTCACACAACTTAACAGTTTCGGTACAAGCTTACTACCTCTGATTATGACCAATATTGCGACTAGTATACGCATTCTCAACCACACTGTTCCATTGAGCTACGGTCCGCTATGTTTCTAGGGTTCTGTGCATACTACAGAAAGTTGAAGGAAACAGAAAGTTGAAATCAATACAACTATGAAATGTGCCTCGACATGGGGAACTATTAATAATGGAATTCCTCAAGGCTCAAAATTAGGTCCCCTACTTTTTCTAGTGTTTATAAATGATCTTGCCCCCCTAATGAAAGATGTAGGTCATCCCATATCATTTGCAAATGACACAAGTATAGTAATTACAGCCAATAACTCCAACACATTCCAATCTTCAACAGAGGAAATTCTCTTCAAAATATGTGACTGGCTCTCAGTCAATAAATTGGTACCGGTATTAAATTGTAACAAACTAACATAATTCAATTTAAATCCTGTCCAAATTCAACCTCGCAAATTTCTAATGCAATAATTAACAATAGATCCCTATTTGAAACAACAACAACCAAATTTCTTGGCTTAAAAATCGATAATGTGTTAAATTAGAAAAATCATATTAAAGAAATTACCCCCAAACTAAATTCAGCTTGTTTTGCTATTAAATCTATGCAAAAGATAGTAAATATCAATACCTTAAAAACAATATACTTTGCATACTTCCACTCGGTAATGAGTTTTGGAATAATATTCTGGAGAAATTCCACATATAGTAACAATATATTTCTATTACAAAAAAAGAGTAATTAGAATAATACTCATAGTAGGTGCCAAATCTAGGGAATCGTGTAGGACTATTTTCAAAAAACTACAAATAATGCCCATGGCTTGTCAGTATATCTTTTCATTAATAATCTTCCTCGTATGTAATCGTGAAAACTTTATAACTAATTCAACAGTTCATAGTATAAATACACATCAAAAAAATGACGTTCATACTCCATCGGCAAGTCTACCGTGCTATCAAAAAGGAGTGCGTTATATGGCAGTAAAAATTTTAATAGCCTCCCTATCGATATAAAGAATGAAACTCAAAACATAAGATTATTTAGGGTCAAATTAAAGAAGTACCTAATTTCTCACGCCTTCTATTCTGTAGGTGAATTCATGACACTCAATAACACTTCATGAAATTGATACTAAAACTTTGTGTTGTACTAGTAGACTATATTGTAAATCTCGTGTATATATATTTCATCTAGACTGTGACTATAAATTAAGACTTTATAATAGTATTAAGTTTTTTGACTTGTTCCATATTCTAGCTGTAAAGCAATGTAGGAATACCATGGAATGTTAATAAATACAATACAATACAATACAATACAATACTACCCCACATGCTCCGAAGATCATCCCCTCTGTACGTTGCTGACCACAGAAATTATGGAGTGGAGAAATGACGGAATGATGTTGATGCCTATATTGTGATAACGGGAGAACACAGAGAAAAATTCAATGTCTAATCAAAATTAAAACCTGAAACCCTAGGTGACAGACCACGAACTGTAAATGTTAGTTTTAACAGTTTTCGTAATATTTACGGGTTATTTTAATTTAAAATGCACTTGTCTGTTAGTCTCAGCATTATAACAGTATTAAGCGTATGTTTCTGAACTACTTGTAGCGAAATTCCTAATTTCCCTTGGTGAGTACATACTTCTGGCTACTTCCCGTGGGTTGCAGGCTTATATGAACCTCTGTGGTCAGTTAAAGTCGCAAGCTTATTATGTCGAAAGTATTCCGCACAAAGTAGAGCCGCAGCAAAGTATTGAGCGTGTTTGAAAACTCTTCTAAATCAGTTGAGCGAGTTTGACCGTGTTATAAAACCACTGGCTAATGAGCATGCCTCTACGAGTTTAAGGACATCCTTTTACATCGTCATTATTAAACTCTGCATGTCGAAATATGAAAAATAGTTTCACATTGCAGAGCTTGTTGCTATTTCTCTTCGTAATTATGGAATAAAAGCAGATTTTCATCAGTGTGTCTGCATATAGAGAATTTTCTGTAACTCCTAGAATGATTTTCCTTATATTCGATATATTTTCTTTCTGCATTTCTTTGTTCAGTTTTATCTCCTCCTTTGATACTGACTTACAATCCAACTTACTGCAGCAACCGACATGTTTACTCTCAGTGCATACAAGATGACTGCTCCTAGGAGTGCCAGCACAGACTACCACAATTTTTTTAAGCAGAATGCATTGCAAGTTTTTTATTGGTAATTTAACAAGGCTATATCATCTAGTATCGATCAAATAGATGATAGCGCGTTGTAGTATTCAGAGATCTGCGTCGGTCGGGTTTAGTCGGGTCTCATTTCATGTGCTACCGAGGGAATGACGCAAGCAGCATGAGTCTACACTCAGCGGTGACGAAAACTGGGGTCTTGATTACTTCGTGTAATCACAGACATTCCTCATTCATTCATTCATTCATTTATTGTATTCCATAGATCTTACATGAGCAATGAAGCTTTAAGATGTGGAACATGTCAACATTTTACAATATTACAATTACAATTTTTACAAATTTTTATAGTTTTACAATTTAGTAATTTTCTACAATTTTTTACAATGTTGTATAATTTTTTTACATTTTGGCGAGATGTAGTGAGATGAAATGAGGTCCGAGGATTCGCCAAAATATTACCCGGCATTTGCCTCTTCGGTGGGGGAAACCTCGGAAAAACCCAACCAGGTAACCAAATCAAAGGGGGTAATCAAATCAAAGGTGTTGATGCCAAGGACTCGCCATAGACCATCCGGCTTCAGTCCCACGGCTGTGGAAAACCTCGGAAGAAACCAAAGTCCAAAGGGGGATCCAACCCAAGCCCGAACGCAGCTCCGGATCAGCAGCCCAGCGAGTCTGCCGACTGAGCTACATCGATGGCTCTACTAAAATTATACAATACATAGCCAATCAGATTATTAAATTTACAAACGCAAACGATCATTCATAAGTTGAGCTATATTATAATACAAAACAATTTAATTAAATTTAAGTCATAAACAATTCAACCAGTTGTGATATACAGAAATTGATAATACATATCATGCAAACTACTTCAAATTACAAACACAAACAATTTATCAGTAGAGCTATATAGATTACTATTCAATTTAAAGCATATACAATTCATCGGCCAAAACTATACAAATATATACAACACAAAGTAGCATACTTTCATTAAGCTATACAAATTTGTGCAATTAATATCAAGTAGATTAATTCAATTTATAATCATAAACAATTCATCAGTTGAGCTATACATATTACCATTCAATTTACAGTAGGTCTATATACAATTCATCAGTAGAGCTACACAGACTAGTAATCATTTTAAGAACATATACAATTCATCAGCCAAACTATACAAACATATACAATCAAATTAGTTCAATTTACAAACTTATTTTCGTTAAGCTATACAATTCATATGAAGTAGATTAATTCAATTTATAAGCTTAAACAATTCATCAGTTGACCTATACAGTATACTATTCAATTTACAGTACATACAATTCATCAGTTATGCTAAACAAAAAATACAATACATAGTAAACAGATTAAGTCAATATAAAAACATATTTTAGTTGAGCTATATAACATTGTACATGTCATTTAAGTAGAATAATTCAATTCACAAGCATAAACAATTCATCAATTGTGTAGAAGGTATGAGTATGTAGAAATTTGGTTAATTCTTTTCTGAACCTTTTCTCGTTGTTCTTCAAATCTTTAAGATAATTAGGCAGTGCATTGAAGACTGTTATACATGAATAGCGAACTCCTTTTTTAAAACAGCTTAGACTAACAGAGGGTAGATGAAGATCTGATTTATGTCTTGTATTAAAATGATGAATGTCTTGATTAGTACTGAATTTATCTTGGTTCTTAATATACAGCATCATTAGGGAAATAATGTATTCACAAGGTAAAGTCAAGATTTCTAAGTTTCGGAAAATATTTTTACATGAGGTCCTTTTATGCACACCGGTCATTATTCTTATAGCTTTCTTTTGTAAAACAAAAACGTGTTTAGCTTCAGACGAGTTACCCCAGAATATTAATCCATATTTCATTACAGAGTGAAAATATGCAAAGTATGACATTTTAAGTAAGTTTATATCACCAATAGTAGATAAGGATCTTAATGCATAACAGGCAGAGCTCAATTTACGAGTAATACATTCTATATGCGTTTTCCAGTTCAAGTGATTATCCAATTCTAAACCAAGAAACTTTGTGCTTATAGATTCTTTGAGATGAGTTCCATTTAATCGAATACTGTAGGAAACCTGAGCACTATTGTGTGTACTAAATTTGACTGCACTGGTTTTATCAACATTAAGTGCTAGTTTATTTGCATGGAACCATTCATTCATTAGATTCAGCACTGTATTAGAAGTGTTTATAAAATGATCGTATTGTTTGCTTGAAATAATTACACTTGTATCATCTGCAAATAAAATTACATGGGATGAATTGTTTATGGTCAAGGCTAAATCATTAATATAAACTAGAAACAACAATGGACCTAAAATTGACCCCTGCGGAACACCATGTTTAATATTTCTAAATTCTTAATAAGTAACTTTATGACTATTTGGTACATTTATTTCTACTTTTTGTTTTCTATTTGATAAGTACGATGTAAACCAACCTAACATCTCATCTTTAATACCATAAAACTTCAATTTTTTTACTAATATACTATGGTCTACACAATCAAATGCTTTAGCCAAGTCACAAAAAAATCCCACCTACATGTAGTTTCGAATTTAATGAATTTAGTATTTCGTCCACCAAACTAAAAGCAGCATTCTCTGTCGATTTTTGTTTTCTAAATCCAAACTGTTCTAAAACTAATATATTGTTGGACTCCAGGTAATGGATAAGGATATTTTTCTGTATGCTGTCTGTCCCAGTCACGTACTGAACACAAACAGTGGCGGTATCAAACCGTTCTACCAGCTCTCTATCTCTACAAGTAGGAACAGAAGGTTTCATAAGGAATCGGAAGAGGAATAATTTCGTTCTCCTTTGCTCAGCGGTTCAATAGAGTATTTAGAAGCAACAAAAGGCATTACAACAAGTCAGACTGAATATACAGACGTAAAATGGATTATTATTATTATTATTATTATTATTATTATTATTATTATTATTATTATTATTATTATTGATCAGTATCGTAAAGTGGGGTTACTTGACTACCGCTGGGCTACTTGGACACAACGTGACATGTTGAGACTTTATATTTAGTTAGGAGAGGGAGGTCGAAGAAGTGGACAGTAGAAAAATTTGAAATACCTCGGGCGACGTTAATACGGAAGGTACTTGGAAAGAAGCCGGGACCTGTTGTTCTAAGTAAGATCCTGGGAGTGGTGGCTATTTTTACTTTTACTTATTTGTACTTTTTAATTAGATGATCGTTAAGGTCATTTGTAAGCTTTTTTGATAAAGATTTGTGAGAATATGTAAACTTCAATAAATCTTAGTTTTCCTTTAAAATATTCCGCAAATAAATTAAAGTTCAATAAACCTTACTTTCCCTTTACATTAATATTATACATAAACGTTTTATGCGTAAAAACAGTAAAGTGTCAAAGTATCCCCAAAAACCGGGGCTATTTGGACATTTAATATTTCATTTTTTTTAAGTTTGTGAAAGATATTTTTCAAATTTTATACCAGCTATGTAATCTTGTAGGCCAAGTATGTGCAGTATATATTTTTTTAATCGCTCTAATATAATAAAAGTCCCATATTTTACATCGAAAAGTGTGCTAAAATGATGTCCAAGTAGCCCCACGTTACGATAAACGTTTATTCTTCTGTACGTACATGAATATTTTTAAGGTCTCTTCCCTTGAAGGGTAAAATTACTATACTTCGTTTCATAATGTCTGACAGGCGACGTAAATGTTGCCGCCAGAGGAGGAGAGAAGTATAAAATTGCTATTGAACCAATGGCAGTCGTCTCATTCCACGTTTATTTTGAAGTTTGGCAGTCTGAAGCGTTTTGCCCTCGCCCAACTTCAAGACAAGCGTATGAGACCTCTGCCATTGGTTCAATAGCAATTATACTTCCCTCCTCCTCTTGGTAATGTTTACATTTCCTGACATATTATGGAACGAAGTATAGGCTACATATCCATTTTAAGCTTTTGAATCTTAAGATAAGGTTAACTATTATCAGCAGTGGGCGGATGTTGATGAAAAGTCATTTTATTTTTCACATTAGGACGATGCCTATTAATATAGAAATCCTTTCTATGTTAATATCAACGTAAAAAATAAATTCTATATTGCATTGTATTTATGACGTTTTTGAACTAATAGGTCATTTTTATATTTTTCGGCATTTTTTGGTCATTTTTAATACTTTGAAGAACTTTTAGATCATTTGGAATGCATCTCACTTTCTTCTTTACCGAAAGGTGTGTTAAATCATTTTCTAACCAAATAGGTCAGTAGTAATTGTCTACTGAATAAGTGAATAACAGTGAACTTTGAGTTTTATAGTTTGGAACATACTCTAAAGTCCATCCCTCATTCCACTGAAGGCTTCACTTCACACAACGGAAGTAACGTAAAATATTTAACAGCAGCTTAGTTTAAGTGAGGACTTTGACCACTACTGTTCAGGGTGTCTTCAGAATTTATGTTTGGAAAGAGGGAAACTTTCACCATGTCCTGGACAGGACGTTGTATCCTCAACGTGGTTAGGAAGAGATGTCTACTGTAGTAGACAAGATTGCAAGAATGCACGCTGCGCCCACAATTTGTTTTGTCAATCACACTCCCTCATCTGGAAGATCTGGAAACAAAAGTGAAGCGCGGAAGGAGGAGGAGGCGGAGAATGAAGGCACTTACATGGATCACTCCTGATTGAAACACATTGTAAACCCTCATTAAAATCTATAGTTTTTCCTTAAAACCTTAATTTTGTTGCATGTTCTTTTCCTTTATCTTAGCCAAGTTCCAGGAAGTTGACTCCTCTCTCCTATATTTGCAGGACAGTCATGAAACAAGGTGATTAATTTTTAAGAAGCTGTGGTGCGAGTACGGTGAATAATATTTAAATGTCATTTTCTTTTAATTTTATGTAATTTTTCCATTAGTTTAAGGCATTTTAATTATCATTTTAAGTAGATTTTTAGGCCATCAACATCCGCCCCCTAATTATCAGTTACTTACTAGTTATTCATTTAATAATATCCTAATATTATAGAACAATTGATTCATATTATATGCATTGTAAGAATGGAACGAGCTATTAAACTCTAATATCCTATGCTTAAAACGTTTGCTGCTAAGATATTAGCGTATGTTCCTTCTACTTACGTCAACAGTTCTTTTCATAAGTTATACTTATTATTTAAACACAAAAACAGATCCCGCCTTATGGACGAAAAGATAGTGCAGTTGAGAATTGCCGTGTGTAACACTCAGCCAAACATTGTTTCTTTTTCAGAAAGATGCAGAAAAAATAATTGAAGGTTAAAGTTTTGTTCAAGTCATTAAGTTAATATATTTTCTGTTTGAAAGCGGAGATTTCTTATATTTTTAAGTAATCTTACAAATGAGGTCTTTTTTTTCCTTATTAAATTATTCATTAATTAATATAGAACGATTTCCTTCCTTGCAATAAAGCTATCCAGATTAAAGAATATACTGCTTGATTATAAATATAGCACATTTTACCTAGAGATAGACAGGAAATGAGCTATGAAATGTTCAGTTCAGCATGTGCACGAGTTTTCATGCCAAGTACCTCTCCCTCGTCTCCGTACTTCTTAGACTGTGTGTCTCGTGTGTAATCATAGCCGTTCGCTTTTTGATCATCGCTGCTACACTCTACAGACACTCTTTGATATCACGTATTGTTCGGGTTGCAGAAGGCGAGTAGGGTCTCAGATCAGTGAGAACCTGTTGGGACAAAGCTCACGATTCCAAGCTCTGCTCGCTTAGAACTAGACGAAAACAATTACTTTTCGACAGTATTGTAACCATGTCTAGCCACACTGAGATTCCTCCTTATGGACTGTCTTCAAGATATGCTTAAAACTGGTGAATTGGAATATCCAACTCCGGTTCATGAGTAAAATGCATAGTTTAGGATCAATTTTATATTCTAGTATAGTAAAAGATAAAACTGTCATCTGAAGATTCGCTCAGTGTGTTAAATGTAAATTGTAGTCAGTTACACCTTCAAGTTGGAAATAATCCATATTTGTGGTTTAAAGTGGTCCTTATTCAAAATCTCTGCTAAGGTAAGATATAGGAAGACTGGAAAGAGTATCAAATCTTACCGTAAACTGGGTGACGTTAGCTACCTGGATTGAAGTTGGTCACAAAATACAGATAATTATTTTGCATTGCGAAACTTGAACTCACTTTAAGAGACGAACAGAGGTTAAGAGTGTTCGACTATAAGGTGCTTAGAAAAATATTTGGGGCTAAGAGAGATGAAGTTATAGGAAAATGGAAAAAATTAAACAACGCAAAACTGCATGCATTTTATTCTTCACCTAACATAATTAGGAACATTAAATCCAGAAGTTTGAGATGGGCAGAGCATGTACCACGTATAGGTGAAGTACGTATAGATTGTTAGTTGGGACACCTGAGGGGAAAAAAGACCTTTGGGGAAGCCGAGTGTAGATGAGAGGATACTATTAATATGAATTTGAGGGAGGTGGGATGTGATGGTAGAGATGGATTAATGTTGCTCGGGATAGGGACCGATGGCGGGCTTATATGAGGGCGGCAGTGAACCTCCGGATTCTCTAAAAGCCATAAGTAAGTAAGTGAGTAAGTAAATAAATATTAAAATTATATCACATTAATTTTTTTCTTTGGAGACTGTTAATAAAACATTTACAATAATACATTTGGGAAAAATATTATTAAATTAATACAGTCTTAATGCAGCAACATGAAATCGTTTGTCAGCAGTCAGTCACTGTCACTGCTCGCACAACTCAGCATTGATTGAGTCGGATTTGAAGTCGTCTGTCGGACGGAATTTGGAAGGATTCAGACAGATGCATACTCGATCGGGTACGGACTCTCGGACGAATCACACGGATCGGAGAAAAACAGTCTTTGCTATGTTGTTATGTAACCGCGTTCACTACGTCGTATCGTACGCATCGGCTATCGGTAAATCCGTACACGGTTCTCGGAAGAGCAACTTTTCCGATCCTTACGATCATGGCCTTCTTTAATAAATCAATTGTAATTGCTCAACTGTTAATATTATGTTGTGCCATGTTCAGTGGCTCCAAAATGTAAGACGGAAAATTTATTTCGCTTGTAGAAAACTACAAAGAATTGTACAATATGAGGCATCCCCATTACAGCAAGCAAGTCGTCCCTTATATATATTATGACGTATGACCAACATGTCTTTCGTTTCTTCCATTTCATTAAAATTAATAAGCATGAAACAATTACACATTCTTAGGTCTAACCTCAAAACTCCCTGTTTTCAATGTCAATATCGTACGTCATTTGTTTTAAACAGCCGATAGGGACTCCGATGAGGCTCTGGGTAGAGCAGTTACAGTGAACTCGCTGCATTTAAAATATCCGTTGCGTGCGATTCGTCCGAAGAGTGCGTGAACGCGTACCTAGTGTCGCCAACCGTAAGGTTTGGATCGTAAGCATTCTGTACGGTTTTGCTAAAACATTGTAAAAAATATTTAGTGGAACAATATAAAAGGAGAAACACAATATTTTCTATCACCCACATCCCCTCATTTCTAAAGCCATTGATTGTTGTAATTTTACTCCTCTCACCCCGCTTACGATCTTTCGACTCTGTGGCTGATTGTTATGACGCATCGAAGATTCACACACTTTTCTTCTCTCTTTTGGGTTGGGCATGGGCGTGTGTGTCAATGCCTTCTTTCCTATCCTACTGTACAGTGTAGAGCGAAGTGTGAAAAGTGCAATACTAAGTGTAATAATAAGCGTCACACACATTAAAAAGTGCAATGTATTATTATTATATTATTATTATTATTATTATTATTATTATTATTATTATTATTATTATTATATACCTTATTTTACAAGTAAAAAGTAGACAAAATAACCTGTGAAGACAGTGAAAATTTAGATATGTATAAAAATAAAGCGATTACATAATAAATTCTATTGTACGATCCTCCGGGGGAAAATAGGTCTATTTTTATCTCGCGTACGGTTTTCGCGTTTACTGATGTTGGCAACAATGTGCGTAACTTCAGTTGGGTACTGACCAGTCGGGGCCATCGCCTTATCAGACTAAATCCGGCCGATGCAGATCTCTGGTGTTATTTGACGACGTTAGTCCCGATAATTCGCCATAGGATTACCCGACATTAACCTTACAGTCGAGAAAACTTCGGAAAAACTCTGTCAGGATATTAGAAACTGCATTGGAACTCCCCAGCGCAGCCTCGCATGTGTAAAAAAAATGCGGTACCGCCTTAGCTACTCCGGTGACCTTATAGCAAATAGCAGTTCCGGAGAGGAGACAGGGAATGATGCTGCATGATTAAGTAAACATTAGGAAGTTAAAATGACACCTTCAACTCCATACACGACTTGAACTCGTATACGGTGAATGGAGAGATGGAGTAATTTGACTACGTGGGATAATATACTAGGATGTGTAGGAAATTGAATCCTGAGCACAACTAGCGGAAGTACAAGTTTCCGGGTGTAATTTGGGGCAAAGTTTACAAGATAGAGAGCGGGCTTCTTCCTCTTTAAGCTTTGTTTACGTCACTGATCGCTGAACGAACATAGTCAGCCATCATCATTATCGTTCCTATCAGTTACACTTGACTCTAGTAAAGCGGTATAGCCTATTCAAATTACTTTTCTTTAAGTGTCACATAGAATCTTTAGTGTTCAAACACGGGCCAGAGGGCAGAAATAATCATTTAATATTCAAATACTGTACTTGACAACACACTGTTTTTATTTTGTACTAATTTTATAGTATTGACAATTTGTATTATGTCTAATATATTATATCAGTGACTTTTAATTTGTAATTAACTTTGTTAGTAAAAATCGTTTCATCTGGGTTATTTTTAAATTGATTAAAGAATATTATAATGCGAGAATAACAAGTTATTCATCGAAGATTTTATTTAAATTGACAGGTGAATAAATACAAAAGCATACATTGTAGAAGGTGGCTGTATGGCAAACTATTTCTGTTATAATTTTAATCTTAACAGTAATAATAACTAAAACAGTAGTAGTAATAATAGTAATAGAAGCAGTAAAAGTAGTAACAAATAAAAAAAACTATCTATAAGCAAAGTGAGTACAAATTCAGAAGTATACAACAAGAAATGTTTCTAGCCACTACCTTAACAGCCAGGCTCGTGTACGGTGTGGTCTTAGCCACTACTACTAAGATTTATTTAAAATCATCCGTCCTCAAGTGAGGTTGGCCACTGGGATCCAGAATTAACAAACATAAAAAGATAAAGGAAAATGAAACGAGTAAAATAATTATTCGATTTGTACATTAAATGATAGTGTAGAATTTGAAGAGAAATACAACATAAAATTTACAAAAACAGTTTACTAAATACAGTAAGTAATTTAATTCAGACCGACAACTAAAACAAAGAGAAAAAAAGAGAGAGAAAAAAACGCATTTAATATAAATTGACAATCTGACAGAAACCAATGGCATTCAATAAAAACATGAATATAGTCGATAGAAATAAAAAGGTAAAAAAATACACCATTTGTTAATATTATATATCATGAAAAATTTTATAAAATTCTTTTTCAAAAGGTACGGTTTTAAAATATTTCAAATTTAGAAAATGATATGTAATTTTATTATACAATCTTGGGCCGAAACTAGCACCATGTGTAAGTGATACACTTGTATGACATTTTGGCTCAATAAATGGTAAAGTAGACTTTTGTCTTCGAGTTTGATATTCATGTCGATTACATTTATGTTTTATTTGATTTCTGTGGTAGTAAGTTAGTAAACTATATTTATGAATTTCTTCAATAGTTAATACTTTACAATTTGTATACGTTTAATTTGTTGGGTAATCTATATTTTTGGTCAGACAAATCTTTATTGATCTTCTGCGTAATAAAATTAATGGATTAATATTCATAATAGTAACAATAGCAGTAATAATAATCATAATGGTGGTAGAAATAAAAATAACAACTGAAGAACAATAATTGTTTGTATACATCTGAAGTCTCATTAGTGTGATATTATGTAGCTAGTCGGCAATGTATGCAATGGAGGGGGAAATAAACTGACCACCCTACCCCATTATCTCCTAAACCTAGTTTCCTCATAAGTGGTGCCTTGTTGGTATCACTTGTGAGGTTTAAACCTGTCTTCGGACAGCTGTCTAAACAACAACTGTAGCAATAGTAGTAGTAATAATCGCAACAGAAGTACCAATAGCAATAACATTAATCGTAACAGTAGTAGTAATAACAATAATTATAAAAGTAGTAGTAATAATAATAACAGTAATAGTAATATTAGTAGTGATAATAAAATTATAATAGTTGTAGTAAAGTAATAATATTAGTAATAACAATAGTACTACTAATAATAGTACTAGGCCTAGTAAAAGTAACAACAGTAGTAATAGTAGTTTTAGTAGTAATATTAATAGTACTAATAGTAATAAGACTGTGGTCCAAAGTAACATCCACTCGTAACATTACTTCACACACGTATTCGACTAACTCTACTGCAAGCTGTTTTTATACTGCAACTTATTTATTCAATGTATTATTATCGCATCTATACGATTCTGATCGCGTCATTCATTCATTCATTCATTCATTCATTCATTCATTCATTCATTCATTCATTCATTCATTCATTCATTCATTCATTCATTCATTCATTCATTCATTTATTTATTTATTTATTTAGGTTATTGTTATTACCTTATTACTATATTTGGCATTACAGTCGAAAGAGCAACTCGTGCTCGGGCGCAGTGCAGGTCATGGGGCACTACATTCAAATGACGCATTGACGACGCATATATTAAACAGAATGTCAGGTATTTATATATACATTTTCACAATTGCCGTCAATTTTACTATTTACAATTTATTAAACAAACACAGTATTATTCACTAACATATTTGCTTATGCGTTGCCATAACAGACTTTAGTTTGCCAATAACACGTATCACTTGTATGGGCAATTTCATACTACATAAGGCATTGTCCTGTATTATTTTAAAGATGAAAAAAGGGTACGACTCGTCTTTAATATATAAGTACATGTAAAGCAACAATTCGTCTACGTATCCAACAATAAATCAAAAGTAAAGAACTCTTTCTTTTCCGCCCTGAGTATTTTGGTCAGTTCTACATCAAGAGTAGTTTTTACTTTCGATAGACTATAATAGAACTAGTAGTACTGTTAGTGGTGGTGGTGGTGGTGGTAGTAGTAGTAGTAGTAGTAGTAGTAGTAGTAGTAGTAGTAGTAGTAGTAGTAGTAGTAGTAGTAGTAGTAGTACAGGGTGGGGCATAGGAACCAAGTGTTTTTAAAATAATCATAAAACAGTTTTTGTTTTCAACACATTTTATTGGTAGAATAACGTTTATGAGAACATACCATTTCAATTATGAGCGGAAAATTACATCTGGCATGTGATGTTCGTCTGTGTTGACGCATTGTTTAAGCGCTGACGAAAATTCACCTCTATTCTTTCCAGGAGATCTCTGTTGATTTGAGTGATGTGTTGACGTACTGTGTCCTTTAATTCATCTAATATTCGAGGCTTATCCTCGTAAACACGTGTCTTTAGGTTCCCACATAGAAAAAAAATCACGTGGACAAGTCAGGGGAAAGAGGGAGCCATGGAACATCACCAAATCTCGAAATGAGACGATTGGAAAACAGGAGGCAAAGAACTGCCATTGACGCTCTGAAGATATGCGCCGTGGCCCCATCTTGCTGAAACCACCCATCTTGTATGGGTGTAAATGTAAATCGCCATGCAAAATCCGTCTTACCGTACGATTGCTGATTACAAGAGCAGCTGAATGTCTTCGAGCAGAGCGGCCTGGGCTGCGCAGTATCGCTAATCTGACTGAAAATTTTCTGGAGTATGCACTCTGTGTTGGGGGCCGGGCGATTTATTCTTCAGTATTGCGCCTTTTTTTTTTTTAGATTTTTTAACCCAACATAAGATTGTGTCACGCACGGGAACAGAATCATTGCGATTACTATTGAATCTGTAGCAAAACTCACGCCGTATCGAGGTCACCGACTCGCCATTTCTAACAAAACAATCATACGCAAACATGCGTCCACTGCTCCACGATGCCGATTGCAGGTGAAATGCTATGAGCCACGGAATGGAATGTCACATGCCGCACGTCTCTTCCTTTCATAATGACTGAGTACAAGCCATTCCAAAAACACTTAGTTCCCATGCCCCACTCTGTAGTAGTAGTAGTAGTAGTAGTAGTAGTAGTGGTAGTAGTAGTAGTGGTAGTATTGTTAGTGGTACTAATAGCAGTAGTAGTAGTGGTAGTATTGTTAGTGGTAATAGTAGTGGTAGTAGTAGTAGTAGTAGTAGTAGTGGTAGTATTGTTAGTGGTAGTAGTAGTGGTAGTAATAGTAGTAGTAGTAGTGGTGGTATTATTGTTACTGGTGGTAGTAGTAGTGGTATTATTATTACTGGTAGTAGTAGTGATAGTGGTAGTATTGTTAGCGGTAGTAGTAGTATTGTTAGTAGTAGTAGTAGTATTGTTAGTAGTAGTAGTATTGTTAGTAGTAGTAGTATTGTTAGTAGTAGTAGTAGTAGTAGTATTGGTAGTAGTAGTAGTATTGGTGGTAGTAGTAGTATTGGTGGTAGTAGTATTGGTGGTACTCGTAGTAGTATTGGTGGTAGTAATAGTGGTGTTGGTAGTGGTGGTGGTGATGGTGGTGGTGATGGTGGTGGTGATGGTAGTAGTAGTAGTAGTAGTAGTAGTAATTATTATTTAAAAGGTTATCAGAATTGCAGAAATTATTCGTCGCCGAAATTTAACATGGACGAGAAATGGCCAACAAATTTTGCTCGGCGTCCTCTATCAGGGACACACAGCATACCACAAAAATACGAGAGGAACACACATAATTAGTTCTACACCTCAGGAGAAAAAGCGAAGGATTTTTATCGCCCTTTAAAAACCAACGCCTAGTTTTGAACACGCGAACCTCGGACTGAAAGGCCAGCATAACCGCGAGATCACTGACTGAGGCAGACTTTTTTTTTGGTAACAAGTTGCTAAAAAAAACAGTTAACAATAACGGTATACGTATAATATTTTCATGTTTGAATTTGCCCCAACATACAACACGATGTTATTTTATTATTATTATTATTATTATTATTATTATTATTATTATTATTATTATCATCATCATCATCATCATCATTATCAGATTAAATAATATATATCTAATGGACATGGTTAGTGACATTTTCATCTATGTCAAGAATTTACAGAAAGACTTTAAAGAACTGAAAAATGAAAATTTTGCCCTAAAAGAACAATGTCAAAATTGTTATCAAAGAGCTGCTGCCTCTCTAAATCCTATCAAAATATTTCTTCTAATGGTCAACAGTCTGTACAAGCTAATGACCCAAGAAGTATTACAGTAAGATTGTCTCGGAAAACTTACCTGCTGAGAATGCAGATACCTAGCATTCTGGTGTATCATCAACTGGTGCGAATCCTATTACAGTTAGACATAATAAAAATCAGAACATGAGTAAGGTCAATGCTACTAATCTTTCCACTGACAACGAAGGCTTTCAATTAGTTTCTCGTAAGAAATTTAAAGAAGAGAACCCAAAGTTGGAATCTCTTCTACTAGCAACATTGAAATGGCCCCTGAGTGAATCAGAACTAAATCTCTAATGTACACTAGAATACGCTATTTTTACTATTAATTATATTATCATAAAGAATATAGGCTTACATTTATCAACATGTTTACACTATAATATACTATTTACAAAATAAGTAGGCTATAGTAGTCTATTGTTGTTTAGTCAATTGTCCAAAAACATGCCTGAACCTCAGAAGTGATACCAACATGGCGTCACTTATGAAGCAACTAAGCCAGGAGATAATGGGGTGGGTGGCCAGTTCCTTTCCTTCTCCATTACATACAGTGGAACTCCACAAATATACGCTCACTCTCGTATACTTCACGATACAAGGTAAGTCAACGCATCCTGTCCCGTGCTGCACAGGGCTAACCAGTTGAACCAGTGCAGTAGTGTGCAGATACTCAGTACACGTTGGCAGCAAGGCAGGTAACAAAACATGTGTACTTATGTTGAAGCAGAAGTTACAACTATTGGAATGGTTTAAAAAAGTGAATCAATCAGAGCCGTCCCTCAAGAATTTGACATTTCGGTCAGAACAGTGCATAGGATAAAACAAAATTCATCTAATTACGAGGCATTCTGTAGTGATTATAAGAAACTTTGTTATTAATAGTTGATTGTAGAATGAAAACACAGCTTATTTTGTGTATTTCCTAAATTTAATCAATAGGGATGATTTATGTTCTCTCTTGAAGGGTATACGCCATTTTAAAATAATTTAATACACAAACAACTATTACAAGAAATGCTCAATAAGTTTTTGTAACTTTATTCTCTTCGGCTCTAATCAACAATAACAAAAATGCAGGTTACCAGGCGACGATAGAAAAGAAAATATGCGAAAACAAACGAATGTGGTGTATAAACAATTGAATGCTCTTTCATATTCAAGTATAAAAATATAGGGGTGCCATTTGAAATTTAAAAGTGAGAGTGGCTGGGGTGGGAGGTGAAATCTAAAATGCAATTAAGCCTTGTTTAAGACTTTCCTCTTGATATCTAAATTTACTAGTTTTTTCTTTTTTTGGTTTAAATTGAATTCAATAATTTAATTAACTAGTTATTTAGAGTGGGAAGTTTTGAAATGATTTAGAGAGTTTTTCCTGTAGAAGTTTGTTTTATGTTTCAGATGTATCACGTAGGCAGATATATTATACTTAATCACGGATTTGTTTTGTTATATATTTTGCATATACTACAATATATTTAAAATTATATACGTTAATTATTTATGTTTCGGTCCGCACGCCATAAAAAACATTGTACAGCCCTTATGTTTACCAATGTCCGCAGTACTCCGTAGAAAGACAGCGTTCGTACCTACACTATTATTACACTAATCAGACTTCAGATGCATACAAACAATTATTGTTCTTCCTCTAGCACATATCGCCAAGCGAGATGTGCTGCCTGATAATAGATGTAGAGCCCGATCGCAAACTCGTGGCACCAACTTGCGCGAGCTTCTATCTGAGGCTTTGGAGTGGGGGGTTCTGTGTGTGCGGACGACTACTTACTCATAGAGCGTACTGTTCAAACACTCCCCAGCAAGACTCTTGGGCGAGTCCATGTAAGTGGCCAATTCGTATTTCGCGCAGGTGCCACAAGTTTTCAATCCGGCTCTACTACATAATATATCAGCCAGAACCTCAATCAGAGGTAGCCATAGTATTATCAAATAAAATACCTAGCATTACAATACACAATGATAGTGTAAATAGTAAAAATAGTTGGAATTAGGCTTTTGTGTATTCCACCGTGTCCTGAAACTTGACATTTCCAACGTTTCGGAACTACATATAGGTTCCATTATGAGAGTAAGGCCAGAAAGGTCTCGCCTGCTCTGTTAAGGCTCGTTACGCCAGGCTAATCCGGACGACTGAGCGTAACCAGTCCAACAGAGTAGCCGACCTCTCTGGTCTTACTATGATAAGGAATTTATTTTAGTAGGTTATTTTACGACGCTTTATCAACATCTTAGGTTATTTAGCGTCTGAATGATATGAAGGTGATAATGCCGGTGAAATGAGTCCGGAGTCCAACACCGATAGTCACTCAGCATTTTCTCATATTGGATTGAGGGAAAGCCCCGGAATAAACCTCAACCAGGTAACTTTCCCCAGCCGGGAATCGAACCCGGGCCACCTGGTTTCGCGACCAGACATCCTAACCGTTACTCCACAGGTGTGGACTCTCTGATAATGAAGTCTGTATGTAGTTCCTGAACATTGGAAATGTCAAGTTCCAGGAAGGGTGGATTACCATAAGCCTAATTCCAATCATAGTTACCGTGAAAGCCTAACACTCATAAGTGTATTCTAGTGAACATCGTGTAAATAATTTTAATTGTAAATATTAGTGTAATTGTTAAAATGGTCTATGTTTTGTTCTGCTCAACTTGACCAAACAAGAGTCGCGTGAGCAGCCAATCAAGTACTTCGCTTGCTAGATGCATTCTCATCATCCACTTAAAAACTCCAGAACTGGGGAGGCCGAGACGTAGATGGGAGGATAATATTCAAATGGATTTGAGGGAGCTGGGATATGATGATAGGGACTGGATTAATTATACTCAGGATCGGGAGCGATGGCGGGCTTGTATGAGGGCGGCAATGAACCTCCGGGTTTCTTAAAAGCCATTTGTAAGTAAGTAAATACTTAAACTTGTAGACTCATGGCAGAAAGCACGGTCTCTATTTGTTACCACCAACTACTGACATTTCTTTGATAATTTTTAAAATCAAAGTAATTAATTTAATTTAGGTAAAACCACGAAAATCAAAACATAAAGAAAATACAATGTAATGGACTATAAATATACAGTAGCATGCAAACGTTGACAATGACTGCCGCCAGCGATGTTGGTCCAGCATCGTATACAAATCGAAGCTTTATATTTAATTTGACGTTGTTCGTTACGTCCTAATGTTTGTAGACTGCATTTAGAATTCCTCTTGAATACCGAAGTCTCATCAGAATTTGAACAATACATTCAAATCTGACAACTAATTTACTTAATGGCGTCTGCCTTGCCCTACATTCTAACGTCAGCAGTTAATTTCAAGTAATAGTTCTTCTATAGAACGTACGTTGTAGAGAATTCAGGGAGTTATAGGTTCCTTTTGCAAAGGTACCGGCAAATAAAAATGTTAATGATTGATTGATTAATTAATTAATTTTAGAACATTCGTCAAATTATAGAAGGTCCAACATAGATACCCAGCGTTCTTGTTCAATACAAATTCTAATTTCATTCCTCGATATAAGTTAATATGAACTTGGGTGCACAGTCTGAGTAGCTAACGCCTTACTAAGAAAAAACTCTTGAAATAATTTTCATATCTCAGGAAATACGCTAACAACATAAAATTATTACGTCTATAGCTGGTGGTAATTCAACATTATCAGTAAATTGCAGATGCAACAATTCAAAAATCTCTTTTGAACGGAGAATGCTATTTTTTCTGTCTCTATTGCGTTTAGCCAGTTTACTGGCTTGATCTTTCTCCGAGTTCCATATCTTCAAGAGACATAGTTCCCATGTTAATACGACGGCAGGTAGGGACAATTATTTCATGACCGATAGTACAGAGTAGCCCTAAAGTGTGGAATTTCTTCCCTGTTCCTTCTCTCGATTTATATTCTTTTTCCTTCTGTCTCACTTTCTCTTCTTTTTTTTTCTTGAGCTCATCTTCTCCACTTCACCTTTTTCTCTTCCTTTTACGTCACTTTCATTCCCAATTTTCTCCATTTTCACTTATTTTTCTCATCTTCACTCTCTTTTCATCTTTTCTTTCTTAACCTTATTTTCTTCCATTTTCCCTCCTTTTCCTTTCCTTTTTCTCCAGCTCACAACTTTTCTTCCTCATTTTCATCTTTTCTTTTCCTCTTCTCATCAAAAACTTCTTTTCCTTTTCTTTTTTTTCTGAAACGTCATTTTCTCTTTTTCCGCTTCTCATTTCCTTTCTTTTCCATTTCATATTCTCTTCCAATTTCCATTTTCTTCGTCATCATCATCTTCTCTTTCATATACACATTTTAACAAACAAGCAATTACAACGTTGAAATAATTCAATGTAACAAATCAAATTTGTTACTTATATAATGTTGCTTTCAAGTAGCACTTTTTACGATCATGAATTTTCATTCTCTGTATGATTAACATAATATCACCGTCTTCTGTGGCCGAATTAGCAAAACTACAGTGTATTGGTCTGAAGTGACAACACTATTTCCTAAACATAATTATCACTTCTCAAAGTTCAATTTATTCAGGCACTGCACCTGACCACTTCAGATCAATATACTGTAGTTTTGTTAATTCGGTCACAGAAGACGGTGATATTATGTTAGTCATACAGAGAATGAAATTTATGATCGTAAAAATGCTGCTTGAAAGCAACATCATATAAGTAGCAAAATTTGATTTCTTATATTGAATTATTTCAACGTTGCAATTGCTTGTTTGTTAAAATGTGTATATGATAACGTTATGCAATTTGTGTTCCTTTGTTTTGTGTGTTTTTGGAAAATATAATTTCAATTAATGGTCCGCCATAAATGTTGTAACTAAAACCTTGTGCATCCCTCGTGTTTATCGTACGGCTCATCCTCCCCCCCCCCCCCACACGTTATCTGCACTTTGTTTACGTTTTCACTGTGCCTAAACGAGACGCTCTACTGTATAAATTTACCAACACTATACAGACACACATTGATGGCCTCCCTAGTAGATTATGGTAAGCACGGCACAGGGTCACAGCACAGCACATTTTAGGAGACAAGCACAGTCCCGTGGGCGGAACATAAATATCTTCCATTGCCCACGCCGGAAATCGAACATCGACCTTTCAAATGGAAAGTGCATATGTTATCTACAGAGGAAGACAACGAACTTAATTTTGATATTGATACACAAAAAATGCCTCAAAATCTATATTTTGTAGTTTATTTAAAACCGACCAGCAAATAAGTTTTAAGTAATAGTCCTACTGGTTAAAAGGATGTAAAATCTGTCTGAGTGATAATACAATGCTTTTTAATCTCAGCATAGACCACATTTTTGATGAATTATCCGAGCCTAGTGTGGCTGAAGAATTTGGATATGACCTTGTATCGGATCTAAATAATGTAGTAACATTAGGATTTGCGGATGATATTGCACTTGTTGCTAAAAGTACAATTGCTGCATCTGAAATATTTACCATGACAAAACGGTCATTACAGCAGATCGGATTAAGTCTAAATGAATCTAAAACTCAAACCATCGTTATCGAGAAAGGAAAATTAAGTAGTACGACATTGAATCTTGGAGGATCAATTGTTAATAGTATTGATGGAGATGAACGAATCAAATACCTTGGGATTAATTTTTCTGATGAAATTAAGTTTGACATTGCCAAAGTAATCAATAATTTAAATAATAAGATCCAAGCTTTAACATCTACTTATCTTCTGAAACCAGAACAAAAACTCAATGTTTTAAATATGTATATTTGGCCTATACTTGTTTATCCTCTTCAAAATGCTCCCCTTCACCAGCTTTCTGACCGGTTTCTCGAAGATGTGGATAAGTTAATTAAAAGTTCGGTGAAGGAAATTTTATGTTTGCCAGGAGACACGCCCGACGCGATGTTGTACACCGAACGTAAATATAAGGGTCTCAGCCTTTTCAAAGCTCAATGGGAAGCATATTTACAGCATCTCAGTATTTGCAACACATTATTGAGAACCTCGAATCCTCTTGTCGTTTCTACAAGGAACATAGCAGCAGAAAAGAAAGTATGTTCCAGGAAGTTAAAAATTCCACCTGAAGATCTGGATATAAGTAACATCAATGTCCATAAACTACGACAAAATCTTAGGAAACAAGAGTACGACAAATGGTGTGCGCTTCCACATAAAGGAAAAGGTGTTATTTTATTTCAAGAATATACTCCCGGAAATAAATGGATTTTTTCTAAGGAGGGTCTATCTTCCTCTGAATGGCGGGACGCAATTAAGATGAATGCTAACGTAGCACCAGTGAGAAGTCTTCATGGGAGATCCTTGGACGGTTTCCGTTGCAGATACTGCAACGAGATTGAAACCTTAGCACACGTCCTAGGATCCTGTCAGCATGGAGAACTCCTGAGAAATTCACGCCATCATAACATCCGAAAACTAATAGCACAAGCCCTTAGAAACAAATCCTTCGAGGTCCATGAAGAGGTGCACTGCGTTGCGTCTGAAGGCGGCGGAATTAGAAGAGCGGACATCGTGGCTCTAGACAAGACTAATAGTAAAGGCTTTATACTGGACCCAACTGTTAGATTTGAGATGAGCCAGACCCAACCATCCGAGGTCAACAAAGAAAAACAACAAATTTATGAGCCTACTATTCCGTATTTTCGAGAAAAATGTCAGATGGAAGGCACCTGGGAAGTACATGGTTTAATGATCGGAGCGAGGGGCACCATCCCACGATCAACTGTAAACACTATCAAAACATTTGGAATCCATGACATCATTCCAAAAATAATTACTTCAACCATTAAAGGGTCTGTGGCAATTCTGAAAAATCATTTATACGGAATATCATAATACCCCCCCCCTTTTTCTATTCGTTAGTGTGTAATTGTTACAAATATATGTACAAATTTGTTATTTCTTAAACTTAAGCTCCTAGTTCACATTTAAATTTGGCTCATCTATCTTACTGTAATCATTACTATTCTTATATGTGTGTTATTCTGTGTTTTTGGCAACCCAGGATGCCTGGGCAGACTATTTCTTGAAATAAATTATATAAATCCACCTCAAAAAATAAAATGAAAACAGACTACAGAACAAGACATGTGACTATGTTCCCACACTGCGAGTGACAAACAAATTATGTATACAGTAAGATATAAACCATGAATTCCTTAGTAAAAAAATGGGTGAAAACTGCTTTGCATCTAGATCAGTTCAGAAGATAAATATCTTGCGAATGAATTGAATTTTTTTAGTACTTCACAGAAGAACTAAAAAAAAAACGTCGAGTTTTATATATAGAGAGCTTCTCATCGAGTTTACTTTTGAAATGTAGGCTTACGTGGGTGAATCTACGCATTTTCCTTTCGTTTGTTACTTTGATTCTATTTTTAACATCAATGTAAACGATTTGTTACGGAGATAGGAGATGCTAAGTGAAAAACAACTTATTTCAAGTAAGAATACAGGATGTTGAGTCTAAGTAAAATGGAATTTCTGTTTTTACAATAATACATTTGTTTGAAACAAACTGAAATAATCACAGGAAAAAAAGAAAATAACATACTGTATACTTTATCATAAATTTTAAGATTCAAATAATGGCAATGATATTTGCAAAGTTGCCTCAAATGAGCTGCCATCAATTCACATTCTTACTTATTTGCTGATCTGAAATTTACGAAGAGTTCAATGTGAAATTACACAAGCTAAAATATAGTAACATATAGAAGACTTATTACATTTACAATTCTGTTTTCAATTGTTTTATTCAGTATGACAGGCTTGTTCAAAGCAATAGCTAGCCCCGAATTACTGCTGAATTCAGCCCGCAAAATCTAGGTTTGAGGAATGGGATGGAGACGTAGTTGATACAATCACAAAGTGTGGCATGATGGATTACGTCATTAAGCTGTTACCAATGGCTCTTTATTTATCGAATTATCAACTTAAATAACGTATATTTACATAAAATTAGAGGTTCCTCAGTTCCCTGCCTTAGACCGAATAGCCACCTGGTTCGGCGTTCGAGGAAAAAATATAAAAACAGTTAAGTAATGAGTCAAAGTGGATTTCGAATCCAAGCTGAAACACACGTGCACGAGTGAAAAGATGGAAATGCGTATGAAAAAAAAAAAAACAGAAAGAAGGATAAGAATAATGGAATGAACAGAAAGAAGAGTTGAAACAGTTATTTTCAGCATTTTTTTCTTATTTTTATGAGTAGAAGACTTTTAACTGCTTATATTTAGTAATATTTCATAGGATTGTTTTTGGTTATCAAATCACCGAAAACACGCTCTTTTGTAAGCGGAGCGTGGGAGAGCGTGGGCTAATAATTAATTAATTAATTGGATTATAATCCAAGTTGCCCCTTCGTGGTAACAAAATAATCTTCTCATGCAGTATAATATAGTGCACTCTGTTTGGTACTGTATTTCTTTTGGTTGCGCGACAATAATGTACTATTTTTCTGCAATTACTATTTCCAGATTTAATTAAACTATTGCCATTACGGATAACTATCAATACAAAATGGCATCCGTAACCTGTTTTTTTAACGGTATTTCTGATAGTCAAACAGATTTTAAGATATTGCAGTTAAATTTTGTGAACACGCTTATAGTATAAACAGGGTGTTTCCGGGCTAGTGTTACAAACTTTCAGGGATGATGGGGAAAGGCACATGTATCAATTTGAGATAAGGAACCATGGTCCGGAAATGACCGAGTCGAAAGTTATAAGCAAAAATAGTCGTGTGTAAATGCAATTGTAATTTCGCACCACGTGCTCTCCTTCCCTTAACCTTTGGAACAATCGTGGAAAGATGGTATGGGTAGGATGTCTCCTACGTGGGTACTTGTACCGATACAATCTGTGAGCTTGTCTAGTGTTCCCATTGCCTCATCCGTATTCGAAAATCAGGTCTGCTTATTCCGCTTTCGTGTACTCCTCCATTTCACTAGGGCTGATCGACTGGACACTGCAACTTGTACACATACACTGCTGTCTATAGACGTGCATATCAAGACCGACCATGTCCGTTACACATTAAGCTATCAGCATTGCTTTAGTGTAGTTCCCTGTCCTCACCCCTCAAACAGCGCATTGAATGGAATACTGTAAGTAGACAACGTAAACAACGTCAGATGAATACAGTATGTGAAAGATGTACAGATAAATACACATAAATAAGGTGTACAAAGGAATCAAATTATTTCATTTCCACACAACTATTTTTGCTTTGTAACTTTGGACTCAGTCATTTCCGGACCAGGGTTCGTTATCTCATATTTATACATGTGCCCTTCCCATTCATCCCTGAAAGTTTGTAACACTAGCCCGGAAATACCCTGTAGAACCACTCGTTTAATAAATATAACGTATTTTTTTATATTTTCGACCTAATGAAATTAAAAAAAAAATTGTACTGTAATATAGATATTAAAAAAAATGTTTCTTATATATAGCAAAGATTTTTACGTGATGTTATTCACATGACGTTTGAGAACAAGAAGAGAAATTAAGAACTGAAAAATATAGATATTTATGGAAATTATCAAAGAAACGGTATTTCAATGCACAAACTGCAGTTCCATTTTGTATTGCTAATTACCCGTAACGGTAACAGTTTTACTAAACTTTAAAATAGCATAGGCCTACATTACACAAATCGCGTTATATTGAGCAAATGAAGTTTCAAGGCATCTGAATTATTCATTGCTGAGGAAAAATATTTAATTATTTATTTTTCCAGTACTCAAAGCTCTATGTCTATCTTAAATAAATAATTCATTAATTACGCGGAAGATCACTTGACAGACTGTAATGCCGGTTCCTTAGGTTTGACTCTTCCTGTACCTCAGTAATAAGCTAACTCAGGCATGCTCAAACATAGCCCGACGGGCTTACGCTGCGCCGCGCACATTGCATGCGTTCCGTCTGATCCACACCTTCATTTCGATCCCAGCCTTCAACTGCTCAAGTAGATTGTTTAGTGTTGCAAGGGGTATACAGACTGCGTCTGAGATGGCTTTTCGAGCACACAAACAACCATATACCAAATTTAAAGGGAAATGGGCTTTAATGCAGAATTACTAACTTGTATTGGTATGGTGTAGAATAGAATAATACTGTCAGCGTACTTAATATTTATTTCCTTCGTATACTGAGGTTTTAAATATCTTATGTTGTTAATTTTAGATTTAATCCGATATTGAAGAAAATCAAGAGACTAACAACTCCATTTCTCGTTACTTATGAATTGGTTAGGTTGGCTAATGACACCCTGATCTCATTACTTAGGCTAACGACTGCTGATAGAATTTTGCCTGATGTATCAACAATATTAAGTGAAAAATGACAAAATTATTATGAAGGTTCTTCAAACGCTGGCAACACATAAATATGAAACAGGATCATGTGAAAGTATAACGCAAAAATCATAAGTATGCATAATAATATTGTAACAATTAATACTAATAGGAAGAACAAATATTGCGTATGAATGGTAATTGATGTTCATTATATGTTTTTGTACAACCCTCACAGCGTCACTGGCTAGAAGCTTGACGTCTTACGTAGCGTTTGTTTATAACCTGCCGCGGGCAAGTGACTTCTCGAATTTCATTCCGCGTGCTATTCCGTGGGCGTGCCAGAGTTAATTCTCTCTATGAATCAGAAGCTGTAACGCTTCAAAACGAACCCCCTGTATAATGTTACATATTATTATATATTACAACGAAGTTCAACTCGATTCTAAGAATCGGCAAATTAAAATTATGCAAGAATTACGAGATTCATTATATTGTAATAGAGCGGTTTACTTTCGAATTTGTATCTAGATATATCACAGTCCCTTTCACTTCAATTTTTTACGTTCGCATTCTCGGGCAGAAATCGGATTCTGTGAACATTTCATGTCGTTCCCATAGCAGCTAACAGTCTTAATACAACTGTTGGAATGGTCATAGGAAATATAATCGGATTTCCGGAGCTCTTCAAAACTGTTCCATAATAAACGAAGCATAAAAATGAGATTAAAGTCGTCAGTAATAAACGCGGTTGTGGAGTCTGTTTTGCAACTGAAAACCTCGGGTGTTTCGCAAATTGAACATAAAAGAATCGTAAACAATCGAAATCCTGAATGTACTTACAAAATGTTCATTTTACACTGCAATCAGATTTTATTGGTACTATGAAATTAAAGTGATAATCAGGGAACGGATTTATATGGACTAAAAATATATGAAATATGTAAATATATATGTAGTTATTTTTACCAAAATATGGAATTAAATATGGATTTTTACCAAAATATGGAATTAAATATGGACTTAAAATTATAAAAAAAATGACTATGTACATTAAATATTGGTACATTTTAATCAAACTAAACAAAAAATATAATGGACGTACCTTATCTTCCAATGTAGTTTCAACAAAACACAATTTTTATTGTCTGTTACCATAACAATAGGTTACAAACATTTCTTTCAAGTGCTGAAAAGTGAATCTTCTTCTATTGTCTCTGAGGATAGATTTATACTGACTAAAAGAGCGTTCGACGTCACAAGAAGTAACTGGTACATAATTCAATTTCACAATGTCTGCTGGGGATAAGTCCAAGTTAATCTTCACTGTTGATTCACCACTCATCACAGCAACAACCTTTTGTAGTTCTTCATATCCAGGGTTTTTTGAAAGTACAGTGTCCACCTTAGCTCTTACTGCATCTGCAACTTTACCTCTACCACGATTCAGTTGTTCCACAGTACTATTTATAATTTCAAAACTTTCAGATAGTGAAAGGTGCCTATTTTGGAGACTTTTGAGCGTTTTTATGATGCATGAAAATGTATGCTGAATGTGAGCTAAGTCATTCTTCACACTTATGTCACAGGTAACTGTTTTCGCAGTATCAATTGAGACTGCATCTTCAGAGTCCAATGCAAGGAGAACATTGTTAATAGAGTCTATATGTTCGGCATAATATTCAACTGCTTCTAGCCATGTACCCCATCTAGTTAAAATTGGCTTTGGTGGCAATGGAATTTCAGGGTACATTTCTTTCAACACGTTAACTCTACTGGGAGCTTTGAGAAATACTTTTTTCACTGATGAAATCAACAAATCTACTTTAGGGAAATTGTCTCTGACCACTTCTGCCACACGATGAAATGCATGCGCCACACAAGTAAAATGAGTCAATTTAGGATATACAACAGATAATGCTTGTCCAGCTTTGACCATATAAGGGGCAGCATCGCTAATAAAGAATAACACATTATCGTACATAATACCCTTTGGCCACAGGATACCCATAGCTTCGTTGAACAGTTTAACTATAGTTTTGTTATTGCACTTTTCTAGAACATCACAATGTAAAAGAATTCGTTCAGAATATTGTTCACTTAACAAACCGATAACTACATTACCAACAAGTCTACCTTCTTTGTCGGGAGTCTCATCAATGGAAACCCAAATTGAACTATCTTTAATTTCATCTCTTATCTTCTGTATTGTCTCATCGTAGATGGATGGAGCATACGTCTTCCTAAGTGTTGACTCATCCGGGATTGTATGTTGAGTATATTTTTCAAGGAATTCCCTGAAGACCTTATTCTTTAGTTTGTAGAGAGGAATATCAGCAGAGATGAGAGAACGGCACAGGTCGATGTTAAACTCAGATCTTACATTCGATGTTGTTGGTTGTGTTAAAAACAATTGTCTCTGCTTGGAATTTAGTTGTTTGTTGGCCTGATGTTTACTAGTTGTAATGTGTTGTTGCACCAGGAACTTTTGTGTAGATGATACTGCACACTGACACAAATTACAAAATAATATTTTATTGTCAGTTGATAAACCATCTTCTTTAAATTCTGAAATGTAACTTGTTAGTTTTGATTTTAAATTGACTGAATGACGTACTTTTGGCATATTTACCGTCTTTATAGTATGATTTACAAAACTGAACCTATGTGTACTCTGACTGGCATTTAACTGTTGAGCTGCACAACTGAAGTCTGTTAAAAATTTTAAATTAAATTAATACAGTTTTGTAACTTACTTTCCCATTGTTGATAGGACTGCTAATTTTCAAATAACTCTGATGTTAAAGGGATTACTGAACATGTGTTTAAATCTCTATTGTTGAAATGTATTTTTAAAAGTTAATGGAATTTTGTTTTGTTTTATTGTTAAACCTAATATAATATGGACTGTTTTATATGAAATATGGAAAATATATGGAAATTAACGAAAATATGTACTAAACTCTAAAATATGGAAAAATATGGAAAATAAAAGTAGGATTTTTCAACCCTACACATTGTGAAACATAAAGATAATGCAAAATATAAATTATATTAGCTTTATAAGTAAATATGTATTTACATATAAATCCTTTCCCTGGTGATAATGTTCCAAAATGAAATGTTAATCTTCCATTACAACAATCCTGTATAGCTGATCTAGTTAACAGTTCCTATATGAGGGAACTAATATTCGAATCCCGGTAATTACTATTAGTTTTTATGTAGAAGGTATTTGTCAACATTGTATCATTATTCCATTTCCGTCATAAAGCCTACATCAACCTCATTATGCCAATCTAATAGTAATAGATAAAAATAATAATATTAATAATAATAATAATAATCATCATCATCATCATCATAATCATAATCATCATCATCATCATCATAACTGGAGACTGTAAAATATCTTGCGCTTTCACTTTGTCAGTGTCAAGCAAAAATTGGTCGTGAGTTCAATTCCCACTTGGGCTGATTACGTGGTTTGTTTTTTTTTTTCTGAGGTTTTATCCAGTTGTAAGGCGAATATCAGGTAATTGTAGCGAATTCTGGGCCTCATTTTCCCACATAACATCTCGCTCTAACCAATCCCATCGACATTAATTAACGAAGTAGTTTATAACCTTATAGTGTCGTTAAGCAACATAAAAGGCAGAAAAGAGAATATTTTTAACGAAATTTTCCGCAGAAATGTCCATTTTTAGTATCCCAATTTCCAAAAAGTAGTATTGGCCATGCTCTCTGTCTGTCTGTCCGTCCGTCCGTTAACCTGTATACAGCACTTTGTCCTAGCTAACAGTCAAATTTTGCTCACAGTCAGTATCTCCGTGTAAATTTATCCGGATATTACGCACATAAAATACAATAGTTGTAGTAGAAAATTACTGGTCTTTATTTTAAATCAAAAACACAATGGCGCTCTAATTTAAGAATCGTTGAGAGATTTTCTTCGAGACTATTTTACATTACGTATTAGAATAAACTGATAAGTGAGGCTGTAAATGAAATTGAATTAGAATATTTTGGACAAAAAGCTCAGACACCTGAAATTTTATTTTAATAAAGGAATATCTTAAATGAAAACAAACTATTTTTCGGCTATTGTTCTGCAAATTATGATTTCACCGAGAATATTTTAAATGAAATCTTATAGTTTTTACATCATCTAAAAGAACTTTTTTTTATCGCTATGCAATATCTCACTTCTTTTAAACAGAGACACTAAGGTTATAGTTACTATGTTGTTGTTTAGTCAACTGTCCGAAGAGAGATCTGAACCTCACAAGTGATACCAAGAAGGCACCACTTATGAGGTAACTAGGCCAGAAGATAATGGGATAGGATGGCCAATTCCTTTCCCTCTCCACTTTATATGGTAACAATTTAATTGTTTGTACATTTTGTTAGTCCTTGTGTTATGAAAGCAGTTTTATTGATAAAACCAATATTTATTTACTTATTTATTTATTTATTCACTTATTTATTTACTTATTTATCTATTTACTTATTTATTTATTTACTTATTTACTTACTTACTTATTACTTACTTTTTTATTTATTCATTTACTTACTTTTTTATTTATTTATTCATTCATTCATTCGTTCGTTCATTTATTTATTTTGCTAATAATTGCAACATAAAATATAATACAAACAGAAAAACTTTAGCTCGCCCCTGAAATAGTAGAACTCGTGCTCGTGTGAATATGTAACAAGATGTTCTGAAGAGAAAATAAGAATACTGAAATCTATTCTACTAACAGTGAAATACAGGTGACCGATTCGCATTGCCTTGCTATGCATACCTCTTGTTGTGTACTTCTGTCATCAAAATATTATCAACAGGATCTCAAACCTCTCATTTTCTGTCGATTTGATCAATAAAACTGATTCATAACAAAAGGACTAAAAAATGTATAAATACCGAGCGAGTTTGCACAGACAGTAACGTTTGAGACTTGAGGTTCCGGGTTCAAACCCCTTGGCTAGCTAATCTGACTGGAGTTTTTCATTGTTTCCCTCAGTCAGAAAAGGCAAATGTAGGATTAGAAATTTACATACCATGATTCATAATCGCCTCATCACCAATATCATAAACATTACTCAAAATCAAATCAGTAACAAGAACACAAGCTATCTATAACACACTATAGAAAACAGGAACTCAACAATAGTAACAACGGCCTACTGGTACTCACAGATTCTAAACACGTGAGCGATAAGACAACAGGTGTTAAAGCACGTATAAATAAACGTAGCGAAAAGGAAATGTATAAAGAATAAAATTATTACCACGGTAACAACAACCATAGTGCTTCTACATAAAACAAATGAAATGAAGTATTGAATAAAAATATGACATTCCAGGTGATATTAAATATTTATAGAATATCATTTAAAAATAGTTCATTTTTACGGTTCATTTTATTATTGTGCTTCGTGCTATGTTTCGTTGTGTCCTTTTGTATTGCAGTTTTTAAATTAAATGCTGCTTGTACACTAAGCACTGGATATGATTCCCTGTAATTCTGCACAGGAAAATGGCGTCCTATTGCGAATTTTAATTTATAAAAAGAATAGTACGGTCACACGTCGCTACTTCTTCTGTCTAACTTTTCTACTTCAGCTGAAAAGTTGCACATTGTGTTCACACGAAAGTCAAAAGTACTTAGCTTGTAGCACTCTACTTTTCCTGCTACGCAACTCGAGAGCTGCAAAAGTTGCGGCAGGAGGTTGAGAGCCTGTTCACACACGAAGAGTTAATTATGCAGCTGCAGTTTAGTTGAAGCTTTGTGCTGATCCTTTATTGCATTTTGTGGTTATGTGCGCGATAGGTTTTCGGGCGAAAAAATGCAAAACGGCCTAATTATCAGAGTTATAAAAAGTAGAAAAAACTTTCCAATAGAAAAGAGAAAGATGCCGGGTCAAAGAGTGAATGTCCGTAAAAATGCAAGTAATAACTTTATCAGCTGCTTTAATTATAAGAAGAAGATTAAAACATCAAACTAAAAGAAGGAAAAAGATATTATATTTCATATTTTGGTATTTTAATACACTGAAAAATATTTAAATTGAAAGAATCAAAAGACACATAGAATAAGAATTTTATATATTTTGGGCACGGAATATGTATTATACGTCTTTCTCGTGTTAAATTTTACATTACCTCGTTAACATGTTTCAGCCTGTTATGGGCCATCGAAAACGAATAAGAAAAGCAATATTTCGAGAGTAAGGAGATTGCAACAAAATTGATTCGAACCTAAGAATCCGGGGCTTGCTCATTACTATTACATAGCCTAATTTTACAGCAAATAAACTCGACGTTCCTCTTTTTTCGCAAACCGATCAAATAGGTCACAACATACTGAACAACTACTGCTAGAAGAAGCTAGAAACAAATCTGCATTTGTTTCTAAACTCTCGATATATTTAAAACCGTATAAGTAAATACATCTCGTAACACAAAACAATAAAATAACAAGAACATCCGCAAACAAGAGAAAATCTAACAGCATAAATGAAAACTTTTACGCATGGAGAGAAAACTAACAACACGTGACTCAATTTTCTAAAACCAAGAAGAGAGAAAGAGAGAGAGAGAGAGAGCTTTAATACAGCCGAAACCAGCCGTGACTTCACCAAGCAGTAGAGTTGTCAACGGTGGGTAGGACGTCTCCAAATCGGCTCCCCTCGCGCGTTATATCAAGTTTAAACACTCTTCTAACCAGCTATCTTATTGGTTGAACTGCTGTTGTCATGGTTACCGGGGAGTAGCGTCATGTAGCCCACTCCTCTCTCCCGCTCTCGCATAGACACAACAGGCTGCTAGATGTCGACTATACAGGTTACGGCGCTATCTGTTATTTTTCAGTACGAATTATTTGTACTATCTATAGTATAGCGAGCGGGCATCACCAACTGGATGTGGTGGACTTTACGTAACTTACAGTACATCTTAGTCGTAGTGAATAGTAAAATAATATAAAAGGAAAAATGTTCGTCACTTGCTGTAACTTTTCTGTGATCTTAATTCAGCTGAAATTATTACTGCCATATTGTGTTCTGGTAAAATATTAGGGGAGGCACGGCCTCCCTTGCCTCCCCTGAAAATCCGCCGCTGTTGTCTGGCTTTTTGGTTCAGTGTGATATAGTGTTCAAAGTTGTGTAATCAAGATGTATATTCTGGGCATTTAATACGTTGCAAATATTCAAATGACACAATAACACACAAACTAAATAAAAAGCATTCTTTAAGTTCCTAAGAATTTTTGCTTAAGACAAATTGAAGGAATCAAAATATACATCGAATGAGAATTTTGGGCATTTAATGACATGGCAAATTTACACTTACCCCGGTTATTATTATTATTATTATTATTATTATTATTATTATTATTATTATTATTATTATTATTAGAAAATGTTGCACCGAGGTGATATTGAATTCCACAGTCTGCATTCTTCCCTGATAAAGCATTCTACACTGTGAACTGTAGAATTTGAGAGACGAAAATACACTTTTGGGTAGTGAAAATGAGCGTAACAGTCCAAAACCGAATGTGTGGCACTTCTTCTTCTTCTTCTTCTTCTTCGAAGTGGACACAATAACAGGAATGACTTCTTTGAACATGCTGAGAAATTATGTAGTTTGTCAAATGCCTCAGCGATACGATTTCCAGCAAGAAGAAGCACCGCCCCATTATATCAAAGAACTTATGGCATAATTAGATCAACAGTTTCCAGAGGTATGGATTGAAAGTGCATATAACAAGAATGCTCGATTACAGATACCCTAAAATTTTATTTAACTATAAATCTCAAGGCCATAAAGATAAATATCGAACTCTCTCCAAATGGCAAGATCAATTTCAGCCGCATTGAAGTCGGAAGAGGCGTGAGGATCTAAACCAGTCTTGGGCATAAAGGGAAGGGAAAGGGAATGAAGATACCCCCGCCCATGTCCTTTCCGCTTACACCGCTTTAGAAACAAACAGTAAGCACTGTGCATCAGTGGTGGATTTTAGGCGACCATCGAGAGCCGTAAGCTATGATGCCTTCCTTATACAATTCGTCACTCACCAATGTTTGTCTACTTGTCTACTCGTATCGGTCCGAAACATAACAGTCTCTGCCGGGGGGAGGAGGAGTGGGGAGTTAAGGGGTAGTCTGCATGACTCGATTTAGTTATTAACGCCCAGGCCTGCTGTAAACCTTAAAGAGGAAGATAACTCGATCATGTTAATCCTATTCTAGCTGAACATCAACATCGTTTCCGTCTTAAAAGAGCCACTCTATCTTGGTGTTTAATAATGATCACTTAATATAAATAAATGCGAAGTGATTAGGGATGACATTATTACAAGAAAAAAATTATATTATATATTTCCACATCTTATTCTCTTAATGGCAAACATTTGAATTGTATTTCCAGAACGAGACAATGTAATTTCCGTGGGCATTTCTATTCAACAGTAGAGTATGCGCGAAATTCAAATAACATATAACACAAGGTATGATTTTTATTGAATTTTAAAATATTATTATATCAATATTATATATCATGTAACCCAGTAACATATAACAAGGAAATTAGAAACTTGTTAATATCTTCAATTTCATTAAATAAATTTATAGCCTATGTGTATGAATTAATCAACCTATATTATATTTGTATTCTATAAATTTGAGATATATATATATATATATATATATATATAAATTGTCCTACTTTTCACGTGCGATATTATTCTTCTGTAGTGTTAATATTATATTATATAATACCATTGCCGCAGAAATTTAAATTTTTGTTCCTATTTTATTTTATTTATTTATTCTATTTTCTATATTTCTCATATATTAATATTGTATTAGCCTATATAATTTCTGTAACTGTAATTTTAATTTTATTTCCTATTTTATTTTATTTTGTATTCTCTTATAGGCCTATTAATATTATATCAGAACTGCGACCGAACACGAGCGCTGCTTATTCGGTCTCAAATTTTGTTAATACTACTGTATCTCCTTTTTTATATTGATTGTATTATTTTATTTCTAGTTCTCTTGTTTGTAATTATATTCTTTATTCTGTATATTTAAATTTAAATGAAATAAATAAATAAACAAATAAATAAATAAAAAGCCTTTATGCGCCACTCTACAGAGTTGTAGATTGATGGATCAGAAAAGGTATAAGAATAATATTAAAAGTTTTTAATTTAACGGAACGCATAGAATATTTCAGGCATAATTGGTACAAGTATATATATATATATATATATATATATATCTCGCCGGTTTGCAAGCAAAACCCTTAAGTCAAAATTGTTACTTCTGACAGAACTGAGTTCTCAAAATATTATTATTTTTAGTAAGTTCTTTCTGTTTAAGTATATTTCATTTTCCAATTCTAACTTTATACACATACATTATGTGCAATTTATATGTCTTTTTCTCAGAAGTATTAGGCTATATTTGACTTAATGTGTTTTAGTTGTAAACCGACAATATAAAGAATGTTGAATTACAGAAACCCTAAAATTTTATTAATTATGAATTTCCAAACCATAGAGATATACTGAAGGTCGATCTCTCTGTAGATGGCAAGATCAATTTCAGCCATTTTGAAGTCGGTACAGACGTGAGGGGCTAACCTCTAAGAAGATATTATCATTATTATTATTATTATTATTATTATTATTATTATTATTATTTTTATTATTATTTTTATTATTATTATCATCGTCATCATACCAGTTATAATCACAAATATCGGTGGTGATGGTGGTACTAGTACATTATTAACGTTTGCCTCTTTCATTTTCGTTCCATGGTATTCATCAGACTCAGATAACTGCTCTGGACCCTGGCATATTAAATTTCAGACCGCATCGGTTAGCACTGTTCGCGAGCGACGATTGCAAATGGAGTCAGTGACATAGCAGCTCTCTCTCTCTCTCTCTCTCTCTCTCTCTCTCTCTCTCTCTCTCTCTCTGTCTCTTCTCCTCTTGGATTTAGCCAATAATGCAAATCCCTGAGAGGAAGGAACTTATTGGTTTATTCATGAACTCCGTATGTTAAAATGTCCGGGTCTTTAAGGAGAGATATCCTTCCCTAATGGGCACTCACAACATACGTGCACAAACGTATTTATATAACTGCAAATACATCTGTTTTACTGTTACGTATTCAATTAAACAAAGTGGAATGATATCGTAGCCCTATGCGTTTACTTAGAGTACTGAATCGATGTTGTTACTTCGTTGTTTTCAAGGAAATCGTACTCTTTAACAAGTCTTGATAATCCACGTTTAAAAACAAGAGTAGAACCTGGATTAAATATAACCAAGTTATACGTAGGTCTGGTTTGTAGGCTATGTATAATTAAGCACTAGTCCTGGAAGAACACGCATTTGATTGCACATAAATTAATTCTGAATTGTATGTATTTGATTTGTACGTAGTTCTCTTTATAAATAGTATTTTTTTTATCTAGTTTCAATCCTACATATTTTTTGTCGCTTTGGTACGTATAATGCTTCATTTGAAATTCACATGGTTTGCCTTATGACTTTAAGGGGTTAGGTACAGCTTATAGCAGTAAAATATTTGGAAATATTCAACATTTTTTTCCTCCATTACTGTATCTTGTACAATAATGAAAATTGTTATGTGTAAAACACTGTCCTTCTGCTATATGAAAAAATATTTTTACGATTAAAAAAAACATTTTTTTTTTCAAAATTCAATATGGTGGCAGTTCACTGTGCAGTGATGAAGCGTTTCCCTCATAAAATTGTTAACTTTTTCATGTTCTCTCTCTTTTACTTTAGTGCCGAAACTCATGTTTACAATATAGTGCTCTTTCGAGTACATTCCTTAATAAAATTTTTTTTTTTTTTTGTGTTAAGAGAAAATACTGATATTTTACTATTTTTTTATATTTTTTTATCAGGCAGTCTACGGGTATCAAAGGTAGAGAAGCGATCTTGCATCATATTGTAGATGACAGACATAAATACACTCAAAAAATTTAATCACAGAATTTTGGATAGTTTTGAGTTATGTGATAAAAGCTTCATCTCTGCACAGTGAACTGAATTTTGAAAAAAAAAATGTAAGTAATTTTTTTAATCGTTTTTTTTTTTTCATATAGCAGAAGGACAGTGTGTTACACATATTAATTTTCATTATTGTACGATATACAGCAATGGAGGAAAAAAATGTTGAATATTTCCAAATTACCTAACCCCTTAAATACATTTTAATAATTTCCCATAATACTGAAGTTAAGCTGCGTTATACGGAGAATATATAACCGATGTGATAGGGAAGACCGCTGCCTCTTTACATCCTGATCCCACAGTTCCGAGACTCGTACCAATAAGTCAGCAAACCTCACACAACCCACGGGAATACAGAGTAGGCATGACATGCTCCGTCTGCATGCTAGCTTATCTTCTCTCTCACGGGACATGTTCCAATCATTTGAAAACAGTTGCAGGTCACTCAATATCTGCGTATTAGTCATGTGTGATCTACTCGCTAGAAGACGAAGTTAGATTTATATAAAAAGATTCAAGTAAATCCCAACAGAACAAAACTGAAACTGCAAGAGGTTTATAATAAACATGTGTACAGCTCGATTCAGCGTTAATGGCCCCTGTCCTTGGTTGTTTCGCTAGTGAGCGAGCTTTGTGTTGCGTCATAAGAAAGAAATTAAATCACAAATGTGCATAGGAGGAGAAGAGGAAAGAGGAAGAATGAAAATAATATCTATGCTCGAAGCTGAGGGACACTAATGACAAAAAATGTCATCATGACATTGTTTAGTCAACAGACGTAGTGGTTACTAACGGGACGTGAGGAAGAATATTGTGTTTTAAGACAGAGTGTACCGCGACATAATAAGAAGGAAGTGTTAGGTGTTATGACTGCGCGGCCTGACTTGTATGACCCAGCCCCCCAGTAGTAACTCGCTCTTAGTCTATCTACTTACTTTTTGCAGGGGCCAAAATCCCTGAATCAAGCTGTAATATATAAAACGGTCCACCGCTGTGGAGTAGCGGTTAGCACGTAAAACGATCGGACCCGGATTCAAATCCTGGTTGGAACAAGTTACCTGGTTGAGGTTTTCCAGGGTTTTCCATCAACCCATTAAGAGTAAATGCAGGGTAACTTTCGGCGCTCGATCCTCGACTTATTTCACTGGCATTATCACCTACTGTTCTCCAACCAGGAGATTAACCGTGAAAGGAATATGCTTACTATTGCGTGATCTATTGGAGCGAAGTAGATAAATAATATTAGCGTTATAACGTCAGTTTAAAAAACATACGCTCTCCTGCATATGTTATTTCCTGTATGGAGGGATTAAAAGACCAGGAGATTAACCTTGATCTAATTTTGTAACTGGGGTAGTATAAATATGTGTGTATCAGTGTTATCGTTTGTGCTTTTAAAGTTAGCCAATGGAGATTCGTGTACTTTATGACTTTATGATATCTTATGATATCAACAGTCATTCATAGCATTGCCCCGCTGTGTCTCATTCCCCTGAGACTTTCTCCTGGTTGGAGTACAGTATATTTCACTCGAACTCTAGATAACCATAGCAGTTGATTAAGCGTCTTAAAATAATCCAATTAAAAAATAAACATTAGCCTACGACGCAATATCCAATGTCAAGTATTTTTACTATTGTACATTATTATTATTATTATTATTATTATTATTATTATTATTATTATTATTATTACTAATTCACAAGAAATTATTATTTATTTTGTATCGATAAAGTATCATACGTGATATTTTTTAGCATTTAAACTAGCGCTGACTAAACCTCGAACTACAGTGATTACACGCGAGAGACAGCCTATGAAGTAAGGAGACGAAGGAGAGGTATTTGGCATGATAACTGCAACCAGTGCCAGTGTTGGTTCTTGCACTAACATCGAATTCATCAATCCCGCGGATAAAAATGGCAAGCTTTGCTGTATCAGTAATATCACTACTGTCATCGAAAACTTGTGAATAATATACGAATTTTCTTGCTTTTATTAATCTTCCTCATAAATATAATCATAAATCTCCTGAATTCTTCCCTGGATACATGGTCCAGATGCGCAGTTTTTCAAAATTAGTAATTTCTTTTGAATAAATTATTCAGCGACTTTAATCATTACTCATTTAAGGAACTCTCCTTCATTACGACGATAGTGAAGACAGTTTTATTAGATCTGCAGGACTAAATCACAGAAAATGCAGATGATTTTTTAGAAGCTGTCGAATAGCCACATACTGCTTTTTCTTATTTTTGTGCCTACGATGGTTGAGTCGAGATATACTCCTGAACGATTTTTGCATTCTAGAGAAGAGACCGGATTGTTCCTTAAAATGAAAGACAAACGCATTTCGGAGCTCACGGATCCATTGTGGATGTCATATCTTGCATTTTTGTGTGATGTTAGAGATCATTTGAATTTTTTGTGCACATCCTTGCAGAGTTAAGACAAACTTATAACATTCATATGTGAGCTGATCAGAACGTTCATTGAAATCTTTGTGATAATACAGAGTTAATTGAATTACAATTTATTTTGCATTATTAGCCTATTATGATATTTGAGTAAAGAGTTTTTCAGTGCATAAATATTTTATTTAAATTATATAATTATCGTGTTGTTATATGTATTTATGTGTCTTTATCAACATTATTATTAATCATATAGCTTATTTTCATTATTGTATAATATAGTTTAATAACATTTGTGGTTGGAAAGTTGAATAAAATGAAAGCATTCTCGTATAATTATGTCACTGCACGTGTCTGCAAAATATATATTTCATCAAAACTTTTTAAGATCACAGGCCCGCCACTGCTAGCCTCCAGATGACGTAAAGAGCTCACTTGTTCCTCATTGAACCCACAGCTCCCCGCATCAACCCGCTTTCGCTGCAAGCATACCGACCCCTGGTCTAGACCAAAGGTGACGAAAATTAAACAGATCTCAGGTTCACTCAAACGCAACCCGTAGAGCAGCAGAATAGATTTCTCAAGGAAGAAAGGAGATATAAAGCAACACCAAGAACGTTCTCTGTCAGTGGCAGATATTTTAATTTTCCGTAAATATAATGCACGTATTTTGTTTTTACGTTACTAAATTTGTATGCATAATATTTTATAACTTATCCAGTGCGTAGAGCTCTTCAGATATTCCCGAAATCAACTAATGCCATCAATAAATTCGCTTTACATATTTTATTAGTACAGTGCGATCAGTTTTGCTTTCCGCCGGAGTGTTTTGCCCATGGCGAGCGCCCCGATCGTTAGCTGGGTCTCAGTGATTAGCGTGAGGGTAAAACAAACGAACCATATAACAATACACAAACTTACGCCGCTCGTTAGCCGGTTAGCCAGTTAGCCGGTCTCCCTGTCGGTTAATTCTCTGAAAAGAGGGGTTAGTATAGTATACACATAAGTAACAGAATCAACTATATTTTTTAAACAATTGGTCCTATGATTCTTTCACCACTGATGGCGCACCATAAGGCCACGGCAGAGATAATAATAGCCTGGCGCCGTCATGTAGATCAGGGGTTCTCAACCTTTTGAAGATTTTGAGCACCGTGTAATACTAAATGAGTGAGCACCATGAAATCGAGTAGGTTCAATAAGCCTATAGGAGTACAGAAATAAAATAAAAAATAAACAAATATTACTTTTAAAACACTCACCAGAATAACGATATCTTTGAACTATAGTGTTACTCAAAATTTCAGTGATATCCAAGGAGGAGCCGGTTGTAGCTACACAAAAACAATCTTATGTGAATTAGTTATTTCCGACCTTGTCTTGTTCTTGAGGTATTTCGTAAGTGAGAAGGTTTCCCCCTCCCCACTTATATACGTTGTCACGAACATGACCAAACATCTGAGAGTAATAGTCCGTAGTATTTCGAGCCTTTTTGTATCTTCTGCTCCCCAAAGGCTATGAATTTCTCCTTTTAAGCAAATATTTCATCGCTAAGGACTAGAGATCTATCAGCTGAAGTTCCACACGAGCAGCCATATTATTCTTTTGAATAATTTTTATTTTTCTTATTAATTCCACACTGTATTTAAAACGGTTATACACCATGAAATACGAGAAGGCCTATCAGGTCTCTAACATATTATCATAGATAGACAGAAACACTATTTATTCCGGTGCGGACTACAAAGTTTGAATTGAAAACGGAACCTCAGGAACATTGGTGCTTGCGAGTACATTTTAACTCGCATGACGAGAACAGCATGGTGCTCGCGAGCACCAGGTTAAGAATGCCTGATCTATATAAACGAACATAGAGGAAAAAAAAGAAAAATCAAGTGGCGTTAAAACATAACGCCACAGTAGCAAAATTCAGATTAATTTAGTTTTAAAATCGAAGGGAAAAATTATAACTAAGTACAATTTCATTGAAAGACTGTGTAACTGGAGAACATACAAGGTTAAAAAAGATATCCAATATTTTAGAAGGTGCTAGTATGCATCAAAACGAGAAAAAAAGTCGAATAAACATGGATTCTATAACACATACTTTCTGAGATCTGAACACTTGTTCGTAGGAGGTGCTCAATGTGACGTCCATTTATGGTAGTTTCTCTGCCCTTCGACGTAAGGGATCACGCACTCTTTGAAACTGACCTGGTTGTTCTTGATAACCAAAAGTCTAAGAGATTTAAGATTGGGGAACGAGCAGGCCAAGGTGTGAGGCCTCCCCAATTAATCCAGCGGTTCTGAAGTGTCAGAATCAGGTGTTCACGCTCATTGCGGAAAAAATGTGCTGGTGTGCCATCATACATGAACCACATCTGTAGTCTTTGCTGACATGGCACACACTCCAGAAAGGAAGCAATACGTTAGTAAGAAAGTCCTGATAACGAGCCCCAGTTAATGTCTGTGTTAGCACGTATAGACCTTAATCTATCGCCAAAAACGCCTACCCATACGTTGATTGAGAATCGGTGCTGATGCCTTATTTCTTCAACTGCATGGGAATTTTCATCAGCCCAAACATTGTGATTATGAAAATTCACAACACCAACTCTGCTGAACCCCGCTCATATCCGCAACCAAATTTTTGTTTTCAGTATTCCTTGCGATGTATCATTATTCCATGCCAGGGGTGTCAATTACGGTATGATTGCCTGGTAGTCTGCTGTGTTGTTGGGCAGAAAAATGCATTGCCATGAATGGACGTCACATTGAGCACTCCTATGAACAAGTGTTCAGATCTCAGAAAGTATGTGCTGTAGGACCCATGTTTATTAGACATTTTTCCTTGTTTTGATGCATATTATCACCTCCCAAAATATTGGGTACTTTTTCTTTTAACAACCTATATAAATGGACTTCTTAACAAGTTGAAGGAAAGTTTAAAGCAGGCACGTCGAGGACACTGGCAAGGCTACAAACTGTTGTCTATCAGAGTGTACTTTGCGAGTGCTGTGGTTTGAGTGAGCGCAAGAAAACCTCTCAGTCAGGGGTGTGCGTTGTACACGAAATAAGTTACTACAGCAATGTAAAGTTAATACTAGGTTATACATAGCCCTACTAGGATCATTTATTTAGGAATAAATAATATTTCATTGGAGGTGTGCTTGACAATAATTCTTAATAAAAATTATTTCATAATATAGGCCTAACACAAAAAGTTTGAAATATTACTATATTGTGAATGACACTACCCATTCTTGAATAAATGCGCAGTAAGCTGTATCCTGACATATTTTCAAAATATTAACATATTGACAAATTTTTCGAAATAAAACTACTTACTTTGAGTTATTAACAGGCTACAGCTATTTGAGATATTTTTAAAGTCATGAATGGTATCAGTAGTGTGCGGCTTTGTGTATAGGAAAGGCTATAACTCTAGTAATGAAATTTCAAACAATAAAATATCGAGTTTCCTTAAAACGATCATAAATGTAGTTATCGAAACCTTCTGTACATGAGATATTGACGTCACATCATCATGCTTTTCGAGACCTGGATAATAATGGTTTGTTCATCTTTTCGTGTTTTAATATAGTACGTGTGTTTTTATTTGGTGTTACTAAAAAGTAATAATGTTACGTTGTGAATTTAGTTCTTCTTTATTAGTTCATTATTGTGAGCGTAGCCGGTCGACCAAGAAAATGTGGTAGAACTTTTAGAAATGTAACTGCATCAAGAACGCATAAACGACTATGTACAAATAATGTTGTTTGTAACAACATTTCAAGAAATGAAATTATGGATGAAGACAGTATTACATATTACGATGTAAAAAATTAAAAAAGAATATGTGCGTCCGTCGCAGCAAAAACATACACCTTGGGACATCTTGCAGTTCATTTCGTACTGTTGTGCAGAGGGTCGTGGTTCACGTACTGGCTTTAAATGTTCTTTATCTTCATTTAAGTTATCAATACAGCTGCATTAAGTTTTTTTGAAGATCATGAATAGTGTGAGTAATGTGGGGCTCTGTGTATAGGATTTTTTTTTTGTAGTTTTCAATCTCTATCAAGCAGCAGTTGCTGCTAGAAGCCATTAGTATACAAAGTGATTCATAAAATAAACATTGTGGGTATAATGTAGAGGTAAAAATAAAACTAAAATGTCCCATATAACTTTTCCCGCAAATCCTTACTTTTAGAGTTATGATGCAGAATGTCCTGCCTTGCTAGATATCAAAAACATGGCCCAGTAAAGCCTTCGGATGTGTCACGTTCGCCTACATAGCGACTGAGTTAGATGTTTGTTATTCGTACACCCCACTACAGTTGATTCCAACCCGATAGGACTTTGCTTACTTACTGTACGTAGGCATGTACTGATCTTGGAGTTTTACAGCCTCCGTCCAACTCATTTCGAACAGTTTCATAGCCATTTTCATTTCGCTGCTGTAGTTCTGCTACGTTCAGAATCTGATCGGCATAAACGAGCGCCTTCAGACGGTCCCAAAGGTAGAAGTCCAGGAGACCCAGATCCGGTGATCTGGCTGGCCAAGCAACTGATTCTGCACGATTGATCGTACCGTACATAACTGAAGCCTACTGAACTAACGACAGAATGAATGTGTACTTAAGAGACGTGGTGACAGTAGGAACTGCAACAGCGCCATACGACTAAACATACCTACTTCCGGTAAACAAAACACTTATCAGGTCGGAATCAACTGTAGTAGGATGTACGAATAACAAACATCTACCGCAGTCGCTATGTAGGCGAACATGACACATCCGAAGACTTTACTGGCTCATTTTTTATGCCTAGCAAGATGGAATATTATGCATCATAACTCTGAAAGTAAAGAGTTGCGGGAAAAGTTGTATAGGACATTTTAGTTTTATTTCACCTCTACATTACACCCACAAAGTTTGTACAGGTACTTACGAATCACTCTGTATTATTAGAACCAAGGTAGGGTAAGACATTACCGTCTTATCCTGCCTTGCGTTTTAAAGATATAAGGAACGACAGTGCATGAAAATGCTATCAAGGCAAGACACGAGATCACAACACAAAGGAAGACAAAACAAAGACAAGGAAAGACGAAACAAAGACAAGAACAGATAACGCGACGTAAGGACAGACAACATGAAGCAAAAGAACCAACGTAAGGAAAAGTAACTTAATGCAAGGTAAACAATGCAGCGCAGAAGATAACCCATGGCGAAGAGAGATTACACGAGGCAAAGCAAGACAACGCACTTACGCGCAGAGCGTGCAACGACAAGTATTTCAACTATTTCAAGCTAAAGATTGGGAAAGAGAAAAAAACTTATGGCAGAGCAAGGCAACGCAAGGGAAGGCAGAAGTCGTGAAAAGGAAAGCAATGAAACAAATCACATTACTCAGCATTATAATAGCATTACGTAAAATTATAAGAAGTCGCATAACAATTACACTGAACTCCTAATTAGTTATATTACATTTTCATTAAAATCGCTTATGTACGTTCTGTAACAATAAATTACAGCTACTGAGTCATAAGTAATGTCGGTTTGGAGGAAAATTTTGGTTGGTGTGTGTTGTGACAAGAAATGAATTTGATCTTGAAAGTAAAGACTATGGGTGCTATTCTAGACATTTCGCTAGCCCGCGCTACGAGCGTGCTAAACAAGCCCCGGCTATCGACTGGTTACTTGTACAGGATTCGTATCATATCATATCGCTAACTAAAACGTTAGTTCGCTGATCATCCACCGGAAGCCCGCGCTAAGAATGTCTATGAATATGGCCTTATAAGATTCTATGGTCTTGAGCCACATTTCAGCTAGGTTTGTTATCCTGCGAGGATGCTAGTTTCTAGGTTTTAATGCGAAGAATTCGGTGATACGCATTTCAACGGCTTCCAAGTTTTGCAGATTCCTTCCACGAAAGAAGGATCGAAACACACAGCAATCTGCAGGCACAAGATCAGGGCTACATGCCGAATGTGGTAGCAGTTCGATTATTCCCAGTTTTTTTTATTTTTATCATGATTGTTAGAGCAGTATGAGGTCGCACATTGTCCTATTGTAAGAAAATTTTATTATGATTAATTAATGCAGGTTGCCTTTCTTTCAAACCTTCATGAACTCGTTCTAGCTGTTGAGAATAAAGATCAACATCGACTTCACATCCCTTTGAAACAAACTCTCAGTTAATCACGCCTTCAAAATTCCACCAGATACACAATATCACTTTGGAACCGAACCGATTTTGTTAAATGATGACTTTGGCAGGCTGACAAGTATCGAGCCACTGTTTTGAAGTATCAGGATTGAGGTAATATATCTATTTTTCATCACGTCATGTGCCAATTCCCTTAATAAGCTGACGATAGATAAGTACTCTGCTTTGAACCTGTTCAGGTGTCAATTCTTGCGATACAGATCTACAACTTCTTTATGATCTTCTAATGGTCTTATTGTGACGATGAATTGTATCTTTTGAAGTACAAAGTTCTTCTGACAACCTATGCGTACTTTTTGGTGAATTTTCTTCCAAAACTTTACTGTACCCTCAATATCCCAAACCTCAGAACTTCCTGGACGTTATAAATCTTCACTGCCTCCTTCTCCATTACGGAAACGTTTCGTTGTGCTACATGTCACCAACGACACCTTCACCTTCGACTTCACACATTATTCGAGCTGCGACAGCAGCTTTATGTCTGTAATTTGTTTCCAGTAGTGCAAAAGAAGGAACCTAATCTCAAACTTAATCAATTCCATTTTATACTCTTTGTATTAACAATTGACGACTGTCATATGCTCACAATGCGCAATAATAACCATAGCATTCTACAAATTGCATTTTCCAACTAATGAAAATCATTTAACTCTTATGAAATACCAAACTTAAGGAACCGATTCTTACTTATTAGACAACGTAATATCACAGTCTAGTATATACAGTCACGAAGCTCAATACGTAGGAAATATGCATCCATAGATAGTTGCTAACCACTAGGATCGCTACTATAGCCTCATCACAGGTAATGCGAAATAGTACCGGCACAGTCTATTGTTCCTAGTACTCTCAACAACTCAAGCTTCGTGACTGTATATACTAGTCTGTGGTAATACCATAGGCCTACATGTAGTAGTCCACGGCTCGAGCACAAGCCCTTCAGCAGTAACAGAGGAAATGCATTCTTAATCCTGATAATTAAAAGGGGATATAGAGATGTTAACTGAAAACACACAAGTTGCCAAGTGCAACTTTATCGCTTCACTCCATCCAAGCAATTTCGTCTGAATTACAAACAACAGACTCACTCACCGTAATTGTCAATTATTTTGTTTGGGTGGTACTTTGGTGATGAATGCTTTAGGGACGGTTTATATGTACTCATTTGCCTGCATGCTTCTGAATCGGCAAAGAGAACATTGAGCATTGATGTAAGCAGTGAAAGAGGCTTAAGAGTAAGATTAGAAGTGCGAATGCATTAACTGAGTTAATGATATCAAACACTTCATGCACGGAAGACTGTCTACAGTCGCGCTCAAACCGCCTGACGTTTCACGAACGCCAGTAACATTCGAGCTCGACGTTGTCACAACTACTCTCTCCGTCTGTCTCTCAGCCGCAGTAGCTTTGAAACTATGGAGCGCGACCCTTTACTGAGATTGGTTTGATAGGGAGATGCAGAAGGCTTCTTAATAATAATAATAATAATAATAATAATAATAATAATAATAATAATAATAATACTTACTGGCTTTTAAGGAACCCGGAGGTTCATTGCCGCCCTCACATAAGCCCGTCATCGGTCCCTATCCTGAGCAAGATTAATCCAGTCTCTATCATCATATCCCACCTCACTCAAATCCATTTTAATATTATCTTCCCATCTACGTCTCGGCCTCCCCAAAGATATTTTTCCCTCCGGCCTCCCAACTAACACTCTATATGCATTTCTGGATTCGCCCATACGTGCTACATGCCCTGCCCATTTCAAACGTCTGGATCTAATGTTCCTAATTATGTCAGGTGAAGAACACAATGCATGCAGTTCTGTGTTGTGTAACTTTCTCCATTCTCCTGTAACTTCATCCCTCTTAGCCCCAAATATTTTCCTAAGCATCTTATTCTCAAATACTCTTAACCTATGTTCCTCTCTAAAATAATAATAATAATAATAATAATAATAATAATAATAATAATAATAATAATAATAATAATAATAATAATAATAATAATAATAAATATTATGATCAGATTGCACCGAATGAAATTAAAAGTCACAAAATATAGAAAAATTAGTTTAGTAAGACGTAAATAATCATACTCGCTGAGTTTATATCAGTTTTGTAATAGTTTTACTGTTATTAGGGTTAATAAGTTTGTCGAATAACACAAAGGCGCAGTGTGATAAAATAAATTGAATGGAAGGCTTAATTTGAAATAGTAATTTTCTGTACAAATGAATTGACATGGCCCTAAATAGCTGTCCATGCTGTCAAAACATGTTCTTACAAAATCAGCGGTTATTTTTTTTTCAAATTTTCAAATTTCAAATTTATTCATAATTTACATTTGAAATGAATACATATGTATAGATACCCGAAATGAGCATATGCTCGTGCTCGGGTACAGTCCAGTAGTCTACATAAATTTTACAGAGGTCAATAATAATGTTGATGATAGAAATAATAGTAACAATAATAATAATAATAATAATAATAATAACAATAATAATAATGATAATAATAAAACAAAAATATTTACAATAATAAAATAAATACTAAGACAGATGAAATAAAATATAAAACCGCTTAGCGAGAGTTAACACAACTTAAATAAGCATATAATAACCAGGAAAAAAATGAACTCGAAAATCAACAGAAAAGTTCGTTGTATCGCAGACGACAGCAATCGACGTATTGACATTGTGTTATGCATTATTGGTAGTAGGGGGGAGCCGAGGGTCTACGTAATTGCCGTTCTCTTCGAATCTTCTCATACAATCATGGGAAGTTAATGCTGAAAAACAAAATGTCTACGAGTCAAACTGTTCATTATTACCAGGATAAATACAAATAATACTCAAATATATTAATCAAGTTTCAGTTATAGATCTCCCCTTTTGTGCAAGAGGTAGCATATCAAAATATTTTATGAATTGCGGAGAAAATATAAATTTCAAGAACTCTCTAGTGACAGAGATAGTGACAAGTACATTCAAGTGTATCTGTGGCGAAACAGATACACTTGATATTATATATATGCATACACTTATACACTTATATCCCTGCACTTATACACTTATAACCCTGCACATTTCATATAGACCCTATAATCCTTTATAAAATACTACGTTTGTTGCGCTCAAGTCGCGCATAATACGCTATTTTTGTTGAATATTTTCGATGTAATTTTCACCAAGGTAATGTAGTAGCAATGAAATATTTTGGCCATTGAATGGAAATTTTTGCTGGTCAGTTTGTTGTCTTTTAGTGTATTGAAGTGTCTGTAAGTGTGATTACAATGAGTGTTACATGAAAAACGCTTTCTGTGTCGGAAAAATTAGAGATCTTACGAAAGTAAGATGAAAACTATACTCTTAATCAGAAACAACTCTCTGATTCATTAGGAATCCCACCATCAATATTAATGAGGATAATAAAAAATCGCGACTTAATCACTGCAACTGTGACGTCGGGAGGATGTAAGCGCAGAAAAGTGAAGTGTAGTAAACATGAGGACTTGGAGAACACGCACACGGCAAACAACTATAGGCTAAATGATTCTTTTTTTTTTTTCGAAAGAATTAAGCACAGTACAGTAATTGTGTAATAGAGTATTACCTTTCATTAATCATGTATTTCAATAATGAAAAATGCTAATAGATACTGTATATAACGTTACCTCAGAGCAACAGTGGGATATCTTGCAAAAATCATATTTTAAATAATGAGGATAAAAATTGCTACTGAACATCGAGTGCAATGTGTAAACAAACTTTTGATTTAATATAAAGCTAAAGCAAGAAGAAACTTTGTTTACACATTGCACTCGATGTTCAGTAGCAATTTTTATCCTCATTATTTAAAATATGATTTTTGCAAGATATCCCACTGTTGTTCTGAGGTAACGATAAGTCAAAATTAGTATACCCGCCTAATACGCGGTTTATACGCGGTCCTTTAAACATCATCTTATCGGGGTTTTAGTGTATAAACTTGGAACCACTGGGGTAAAAATGTGATTTTTGTTTCTGTGTGTTCACAAAACATTAAACGTTAATCATAATTATATACATGCAGGGTCCCTACAACATACCAATTTTCCGAGAGCATTTGTTATTTGATCTTGAGACTTTCTAAGCGGAGAGTATGCGGCGAGTCTGCGTGCCCATATGTTGCAACGCAGCACTGCCGCTATTGGCTATCGCCGATAAGCAGACACACCTGCAAACGTCAGGAGGTTTGAATGCGACTTGTAGTCTAGACGTTCCTAAACTGTGTGAAGCAATCCTCTGCCCTGGGAGGAAAGGAAAAATTTCGAAAGAAATGGCATGTGTTATCTAGTAAGGATTTATTCTTCATATTTTTTACTGGACTTCAACTTATAAGTTTGTCATATGAGCATTTGTCTTACTTTCCATCAAGAAACATATTCAGAAAGTTTTAAAACATATTTATGACTCACCCATAAACGTACTAGAGTACTAATTTTCAAATGTTGATCCGGAATAATTTCTGGGCATATTATTGACATTATAGCGTCTACACATTTCTTATCCTGAACATGATCAATATCACGATCAGGTACAGGTTTCATTTACATGCCGTAAATATACTGCACGGGACTCAAAGCTCTACTTCCCTCCCGAACAAAGCCACACTAAGATTTAATCTCCCCTTAAAATCCATCACCCTCGGCATCTGAAGAGATCTGTCGTACATGTATGATTTTCCATTCTTAAATAATTTTAAAAATAACATGAGCAGACGTATTGAAGAATTAGAAGTTATTATAGGAAAGTAACTGCATGAGGCAAAATGTTTGACAGCAAGAAGGGTCTAATGCCGGTGAGTACAAAATATTTTATTCAGACACATAGAACAGTCGTGGAATTTTCATTACCTGTAATGTAGAAAATTGTTAAGTTACATTATATTTATTTACTTATTTACTTGTTACGTATTTACTTACTCATTTACTTATTTATTTACTTATACATTTACTCGTTAAGTTAATCTTCATTGATTGATGGATTCATTCATTGAAGTAGTTGTGTAAGTCAATTAGGCTTTATTTTATAAAAAAGAGTGAAATCACGACCCATAAATCAGCCACTTTAACTAAACCCGTAACTTAACGGGGGCACAGAGTTGTTTCACCCCCCCCCCCTCCCACGAGTGCATGAACTCGTCATAGCTTCAAACGAGTGAGTGTTGTAAAAGAGATGTCTATCTTCTGCTTTCTAGCTTGAGTTGGGCACCCGTGCTCTGTAAAGTATGCTCGTCAGTATGAACAGTAAGTTGCATATTTCAAGAAAAAAGCTCTAAAGTAAGGAACATTAATAAATAAATTTTAATTCAAGTGAAAACTTTTTCACTACTTGAGATGCTGTTAGTTACACACGATGTGACCAGCAATTTAATTAAGTTGCATGAATACCAGAACTACTAGATACGATGAAGCAAATCTTGCTAAATGTAAATAGGGTACGAAGGAAGAGAATTTTACTTACTCCATGGCGCTCTTCCCGCTGTTCTGCATAATATGAACACTGAAAACACGTTACAGAAAACTCAGTGAGGTGTAGGTAGTAGATGAAAGTGACAAGGCCCTCCGCAACATAATATAGGTACACTAGCACACTGCATATTAGACGGAGTGGAAGTGAAATAATTCTGCAGATTTGAATAATTTCAAGGGAAAAATTGTTCCGGGGCCGGGTAGCTCAGTCGGTAGAGCATTCGTGTGCTAAGCGAAGATTCCCCGTGATCGATATCCGGCCCCGGAACAATTTTTCCCTTGAAATTATTCAAGCCTGCATCACAGGGAGCTTCTACCTGAAAGCCAGATTTGCATAATATATTCGTTATTGTAGGTACGTTAACGGAAAGCCACAATTTAAGTCACACAGAATTTTGTGCACTCAAAGTTGAGTTTCTGGCGTCTGGTCAGCCCATTTGATTTGTATGGATATAAAGTGAAGAATTGTGACGGTGTCGTGTATAGTTCCTGGGGTAGACAGTCGGTGGAACATTCGTGCGCTAAGCGAAGGGTCCCGGGATCGATACCCGGCCCCGGGTACAATTTTTTCCCTTGAAATTATTCAAGCCTGCTTCACAGGGAGCTTCTATCTGAAAGCCAGATTTTCATAATTCTGCAGATTAAAAGGGAAGATTAGGATATACTTAAACGAATAGAAAGTCTATGTTACGTTTTGTGATTAAATGCACGGTTAATTCTGTGGTGTTCGGGTAAAGGGATATAGCCTAAGTCATTTTTTATGCAGATTGAATTTTGTTCCCCAGATGAACACACAAGTTAAATTATACAAGTGAGTGTGCAAAAATCAAAGAATACTAGCAGTTGATGTGTTTTATTTGTGTAGAAAATTATTTGTATTAAGGGTTCCAAGTTTAATTTTCATTTATCTCCGAACTCATTTTTATTACTTATCTCCCTTTACCCACACACCACAGAATTATAAAATTAAGTTAGAAGTTTTAGCAGTCTGGCAACATCGCCGCTAACACAGTCCTCTTTCTTATTGTAATATAGATGTAAGAGATCAACGAACTCAGATCTGTCTTGCTAATTGCAGTACATGCCACCTGGCTACAATGTTGTAAGCTGGTCAAATCGTTCAGTGCCTTCAAATAGTGAAATATGCCAGAGGGATAAATGATTCTTTATTAAATTTTCTACAGACATGGACAAAATCACGATCCTACCACAGTCTAGCATATACAGTCACGAAGCTTGAGTTGTTGAGGGTACTAGGAACAATAGACTGTGCCGGTACTATTTGCAATTTGTCTGTGATGAGGCAATAGTAGCGATCCTAGTGGTTAGCAACTATCTATAGATCCATATTCCCTACGTATTGAGCTTCGTGTCTGTATATACTAGGTTGTGATCCTACTCCAGACAGTTACCAAATAAGAGGGCGTTAAACATTTGCGAGAAAAAAAAATACATTTTTTCCTGAAGAAACTATGGACTTTCCACCAATATAGTATTACACTTTTTTGTTACATACAACATGAGCTATTCGCTCCGACAATCTGCAGTTATATTACACTCCCACTCTGTACAATCATATCGTCCCTCGCCGTAACTTCGCGCAGTGGATCAGAACGCAAATCTAACTGAACAAAATAACTTATCTCCTCTATAACAGACATTTATGAAACTTTGCACAACAGTTACAGGTAGCAAATATTTTTGTGTACAAACTCTGGTAAAGTATGTAAGGGGGGGGGGGGATTTTAGACAAAATTAACAACTTATCTCCTATCCAACAGATTTTCATGACATTTTTATACAGGAGTTAAAAGTAACATACACAGTTCGTACATTTTATTTTTCCAAGCTCCCTTTTGTGTACAAACTCTGATTACGTTCGTATGCTACCGCTTTGAAGTAGTGGTCAGCATGCCTGACTATGAATCTATCGGGATCCGGGTAGATGGGAGAAGTTGCCTGATTGGAGTTTTTTCGGGGGGTGTTTCCTCAGCCCATTACGATCAAATGCTGGGTACTTTTGGCGCCGGACTCTGGGTTCACTTCGCCATCATTATCATCTTAATTTTCCTGTTTACTTTCATACTTATAGCATCGTACTATATGGGAGCGGTGATAAATTGCACTGGAATTCAAACTTTGTGTATGTAAACTGCATTGATTTTGCATTTGGTAAATTGCAATGGATGTTGTAAATTGCACTTCTCATTTTATTAAGTTTTGCCGAACATTTTTGCCCGGTTTCGACAATCGATACATTGCTTTGCTTGAATTTGATAGGGTTTGTTTTCGTGAACTGACTCCTTCATGACGTAGGCATTTGCTGCATATTGAAACTGATGTTTGTTTTTGAACAGACTCCACTCAATTTAGTTATGAGTACTCTAACGGTCAGAATGCCTGTTGCTACTCTTGCTACTAATGAGCGAGGAAGAAAGCTACTCATTACTGACGATTTTAAATTTTACAAAGATAGTGAACTTAAATGTGGTGAAGTGAAGTGGAGATGTACATTCCGAAAGTTTAATGCGAAAATATATAGGTATGGCAGAAAATAATAACATTGTTAGAATAGTAATAATTCTTTTGACAATAATGATTTAAATCGAATAAAAAGAAATGCGTATAATGCATGCAGGAAGATGTATCCGAAATTGCCAAGTAATCGTAATGAAACCCACAATGTTGTAACTAATAAAGGAGAAGAGTTTGTGCTGCACAGTGACAAGAATAGCGGTATTGTTATTTTTAGTTGTCATACAAATTTGGTACTTTTACCGAACTGTTTTCCAGTGTATGTTGATGGAACTTTCAATTATTGTGCTAAATTTTTCTGTCAACTGTTTACTATTCATGGCTTCATTAATGGTCATTACATTCCTTTAGTGTTCCGTTTGCTTCGCGATGAAAGTAAAGCTTCTTATGAAAAAGCATTTGTTACCATTTGTAGCAAATGTGAGAACTTTAGTAAGAAATTTGAGCCTGCTACAGTAATTTCAGATATCAAAATAGCTATTCATGTTGCAATGAAAACGTGTGGGCAAATACTGAAATTATTCTGTGCAGGTTTCATTTAACCAATTCCTGGTGGAAAAAATTCAGGGGTTTGGTCTGGCGTGTGAATACAAAAACAAGGATTCTATCATTGGACAGTTGCACCAGCGAATAGGGATTATAAAGAATGGACACTTCGCGTCGGTACCTTTGATGTAGCCGGACCGATTTCAATGACCTTCAAGCCAGCTAGAGCGTCAGATTCTGCTTTCCCCCTAGAATTGGCGCTGACATCACACCAGCTAGCAGTCGACACAGCGGAAATATAACACATACAATTAATACATCTAGGTACATTATGTACTCAAATAAAATAAATTGGATCCATAAAATAATAAATCCTTTATTAACTGTAATGTCTAGACTCTAGAGTTCCTTTATAATGAGAGTTCAGACGTTGACCCCAACAACAATTAAAATATGTAATGATTTGATAGCGCTGAAAATGGAAAAGCAAAACTCTTACGAGAAGTAAAACCATATACCTATATAATATTATATACAAATATTAAACGAATTCGATACTTAATTTTATAATGTATTATATTATTTTATAATATAATTTATGATATCTGAAATATAAAATATTATTATTACAACTAGTTTGTCACTGAGAAATAAGGAAAAGCTGTTAACTTGAATTTATTTGAAGCAAAGCGTTATTGGATTATGCAATAAGGTAGGCGATGTTTGGATCCTGTGCCTTAATTCTATTCTCAATTATTATCTTAGCGTATGCTCGATTACACTACCTCTAGCGCTTGAAAGTGGAACTAGCCGCTGGTGCACAGAGAAACAAAACACAGGAAAATTCGCTCAGTGTCCATTCTTTATAATCCCTATTCGCTGGTTGCACTATGTATTTGGGCTGCTTTACTTACAGCCGCATGAAATAGAAGATGCATGTGTGCATGATCTGATTCCCACACAACCTGAAACTGAGTCTGTAGTACAATTTTCTTCTTATTTATTTGATAATTATACGTAGGAAATATGCATCTATAGATTAGTTGCTAACTACTAGGATCGCTATTATCGCCCCATCACAGACAATGCGAAATAGTACCGGCACAGTCCATTGTTCCTAGTACCCTCAACAACTCAAGCTTCGTGACTGTATATATTAGACTGTGGTAGGATCGTGATTTTGTCCATGTCTGTAGGAAATCTAATAAAGAATCATTTATCCCTCTGGCATATTTCAATAGCGTGTAAATTTAATTTAAAAATCACTCATTTGAAGGCACTGGATGATCTGACCAGCTTACAACATTGTAGCCAGAAAGGGAGATGGCATATCATAATGCCATTTCCACCGAATATGTGGGCAGCACAGTCTGCGGACACAGGCCGGACAACGAATGGGTGCGAATCTTTCCATTCGCATTTCAACTCTTTTTTAATTGTTCTTATTCCTCTATACATATTTTTGTGGACCAGTTAATCATTTTTCAGACCGAAATTTACGTAAAGATCAATAGCATCAAAACACCACATAGAGGAAAAAATTCACGCAATAAGAAGAAACAAGTTTACGTTGAAAGACAAATTTCTGATTATCAGGAAGAAAAAATTAATTGATTCAGATTCATAAAAAATAGATGTGATAGCTTTGCCAAGTGACAGTACAGTATTAGTGTTGAACAAGTGTTTCATAATCGGCATGCATAATAAACTGTAGTATTAGTAGGCCTACAGTCTATGCAACAAATATCAGCTCATACCTTCAGTGCAGTTTGTATCTTCTACTCCTCGGTCATCCAATGCAGTTTACATGGTAAGTGATTAACCGTCCGGTTTCTTTGCAGTGCAGTTTACTATTTTCTAGTGCAATTTACAATCGCCCCTATATGGGGCTAACAGAATCCGATCTAATGGATGTCCCAACTTCAGAACAGGATTTTTCACCATAATCGCCAAAAATTTATACAGAGGCGCAAATGGCTACACGCCAATATGAAAGGCGTTAAAAGAAAGGTAGCGAAATCCGGTCCAGCGAATCAGCTATAACGGTTTGAGAGGTCATCGTGCTAACCACACGATACCCTCGTACTGGTAGGATGATCGTTCACTTTTGCTGAGGCATGTGGATTTGAGGCCAGCAGTTGACTGGTCGATATTATCCCTTTATGGGCTGTCATTATTATTATTATTATTATTATTATTATTATTATTATTATTATTATTATTATTATTATTACAAAATCATAGAGTATTGTTAAATTAATTCTAAATGCAAGAATTTATCACAGACAAATACCTAAGTGAAATATTGAATCAATATATTCAAAATTACTTAGATAAAACAACTTGCAAAGAGAAAGATAAAATAGGAAAAATTGAGTTAAACAAGTTCTTGCATTCAGGTGACGTGTATCAAGGTGGGAGTAATATAACTGTGCAAACTGTAACAGCTTATTCCTTGGATAGAGTACAACAAAAAATCCTAATACAATATTACCTCCAAATTAATATTTTTCTAAAAAAACTAAAACGCTGTTTTACTTTATAAATACTATCCATACGATTCTGCTTTTTACTTTTATCTTTGCAGAAACTGATAAGGAATGATTTGAGGGGTTCACAACCAGAGTGGACCAAGTCCGTCTGGAATAGTTCTGAGAAATTGAGTCAAAGTTCCTGGCTCATGCTTAGCAACCTTCACTTTACATAGGAAATGCTGCCCTCTGTGGAGTAACAAATGAGTTATGGACTGTTTGTTATGGCAATGAATAAATCTAAGTTTTCTTCATCCGAAATCTTATTAATCCACAAAATGACCACTGGTGGACTTGGTCCACTCTGGTTGTGAGCCCCTCATTTATCTCTTGCAGTTCTTCAACAAAATTGACAGTTTTCTTGCAAATCAAATAAAAGGATTAACACATATTGGCATTTTCTGCCAATAGGAAGCCTGACAATCCTCCTACAACTCAGCTATTCAGAAGAGTGCGCTCTGCTTTGCCTAAATACGTAGACTTTCACCTAATTTTCTAGTTAACCATGCACTTAATTACAGAAACATAGTATGTTTATTTTGTTTATTTTAATGTATTCTATTGCCTCCTTCAAACTGCACAGTTATCTCTCTCTCTCTCTCCTCCTCCTCCCCCCCTTCCCATCCCCCTCCCCTCCCCTTTCGCCTCTGCATTTCACTCAAACTGTTGATATTTTACAACAAAGAAACAAAACTTCTTTCTAAAAGTACTTGAATGTGCATTCTGTTGCTGAACTTCTAAAGTGTTTCCTTTTCTTGACACTCGGACGTTAGACAGCCGCGATGTTGGGTGATATATAAGGTAAATGGTGCGGAAAACACACGATAGTTTAGGTACTTTCCACCTTCATTCATATGCATGAAACTGACAGTCTTCTTTCTCATCCACATTCCTTCCTCGCTTTGGCTTCATTGAGGCCGAGTGTAAAGTAGAAGTCATCAATAAACATCTCCTGCCATACTTAGTAGTTTCCTGCAAACTTCAGAATCCTAATGTTCTAGGTTCACTCGATACAGATAAAGTGGAAGGGGCAATTTTTCTATGAAGGTTTCTTCTTCTTTCTCTTTTCTTTTTCTCAAGTATGCTGATGATCTTGAGTGGGCGACTGATCATGCAGGGGTGGTTTGTTGTATTGTATTGTAGTTATTTACATTCCATGGTATCCGTACATTGCTTCATAGGTAGAATATGGAACATGTCAAACAAAAAATAAAATCTTAAAAGTAATATGAAGTCTTAATTATAGTCACAGTCTAGTTGAAATATATACAGAAGAGTTTTACAATATAGTCTACTAGTACAATATAAATGTTTAGTAGGCCTATCAGTACTTAATACAAGACAAATATTCATGATTAGGACTCGGAATTTGATGAAATATCATTTTTCTGAGTCATCACAGACAATGAAAGATGCAATATAAGCTCGTTTCACTTCAACATGAATCAGTATACCCTACTTTTATTTTCAATTTTTTTTTTCGGTCATTTATTATCTATTGGTCTTTTTTTAGGAAATGTTGTACTTTTTGTAGTATTTTTGCCCTTTTCTGCTTTTAAACGGACTTTTCTTACGGTATAGTCGTCTATATTCGAAAACCTACTGCAGATTGTTTACGCAATTCGAATTCCAATGCAACATGCAGAAATTTTCCTTACGGTTGTCTTGACTCTTGATCACGTGTGTTACGTGGTTCCCCCAATTCAGCGCAATAGAATAGATATTGCAGCCGCAATCCTCGCAGTCAGCTCACTGAATCCCACAAGTGAGGACGTAAAAATGCCGAAAAGTAAAGCAACCAGCGATCCTTCAAACCTGAGACTCTACGAATGGCGATGGCTGTTTACTGCAATGCTGAATAAGATAAATGTCTGGGAATTTCAGTTCCTCTTAATATTTAAATTGCATTGATGTGATTTCGGAAACATTTAATAATAATAATAATAATAATAATAATAATAATAATAATAATAATAATAATAATAATAATAATAATACAATTATATTATTATTAAAATCTTGGTAATTTTTTTAATTTTAAAGTCATATTTTCAGAAATTTAAAGTTATTTTATAGGTCATTTTTTCTGTGATTTTTAGGTCATCAACCTACGAGCCCTATTCATGATGAACCTATTTCATGCGCTATTGAAGAGAGTAAAGTAACCCGTTTTGCTTCCGCTTGCTTCGTTGCATCAATGGCGGACGTCTTTTAAACATAACATATTGCTACGTAACTAATTATCTATTTCTATTTTAGTAAGAAACGTACAGGCGTGTGTAAACGTCCCAAACATCACTTTAACATCAGTCACTCGTCATTTGTAATGTTTTTTTTTTACTTGGTTATTTAACGACGCTTTATCAACTACGAGGTCATTTAGCGTCGATGGTATTGGTGATAGCGAGATGATATTTGGCGAGATGAGGCCGAGGATTCGTCATAGATTACCTGACATTTGCCTCATGGTTGGGGAAAACCTCGGAAAAAACCCAACCAGGTAGGCTAATCAGCTGAAGCGTGAATCGAACCCGAGCCCGAACGCAACTCTGGATCGGCAGGCAAGCGCCTTAGCCGACTGAGCTACGCCGATGGCTTTTGTAATGTTGGTGTATCAATTTACAAAATATAATATTGAATCATTGTTCCATAAATGAATTTGAAAGTTTGATATTAATCTTCAAGGCAAATCTGAAATAATGACGTATAAATGATCATTTTACAAACCTATAGCTTTAATCAGCTTGCAACAGGTTTGCAACACAATTAATTTACACTTTTACTATGTGTACCCGTACATGGGAATGATCCCAAAGACTTCTGGCATCTCTTCTTCTGAACTACTATATTAATATCTGGTTTTAAATCCGATGAACACAAACTAGCTTGAACTGCACACTGTACCTTTTGATGAAAGGAAGCTTCAGTCTCAGGTTTATTTGTACCTTTTATTTCTGTTAGGAGTTGGTGACGCGCAGTTCTTGTTTAAATAAAGAATGAATTGAGGTCACAAAATAATAAATGTGGGCGTCAATAAGGCAATAACATAAAGGAAAATTAAACGATAATTACCTGAAATGGCATGTGTACCATACTTTTCTGCGTGACGAGAAGTGAACTGCCTCTTCACATTGAAATGAGAAATATAATTACTATTTTTCCCACAAATTGAACAAATAGTCTTTCCTTCATGAAGTGTACAAAAGTATTCGTCTTCCCATTCCTGATGGTAGTAATTTCCAGACAAAAAGCCATTTTTACGGCGAATATTATTTGGAGTTACCTGTCTTCCTACTTTCCGCAAGCAGTGTTTCGTTTGTATCCTACCTTCCCCTACCGAGAGAACTGGTGTGTGGTGAATGAAAGTAGTAACGACATTTTTCATTGAGAGACAGTCTCCCACCCATGCTGATGACTTACAGATTTATATCCATTTTCACCTCGACGAAACTAATGACGCAATAAGAAGAATGAATGACCATTTGAATTATAGGCCTATCTCCATGTGAGTTCTTAAGCTTAAATTAAAGATAAACCCAGAAAAATCTCAGTCTATTATAATGGGACATCAATGTCTGCTTGGAACACAACCGCGATAACCTACCGCACACAGTCCTAAATGGTAAATCAAAAGAATATTCTGAACCGTTAAGAATCATAACTTCTTTATGGACAACGATCAAAACTGAATAGACAGGTAACATACTATGTATGTATGTATGTATGTATGTATGTATGTATGTATGTATGTATGTATGTATGTATGTATGTATGTATGTATGTATGTATGTATGTATGTATGTATGTATGTATGTATGTATGTATGTATGTATGTATGTATGTATGTATGTATATATTCGCTGCTCCATTCTTAAAACCATATGACGAAATTTCTATCACTTGCCCTAAAAAGATTCTTATTCAGACGCTTATGATGCCCCATTTTCATTATTGTGATCCTCTCCTGACAAACGTAACCCATAACCTAGCTGAGAGGGTGCAGGGTGCTGATAATGTACTCGTATGTATAAGATTCATCTGCAATACGCATAAATTTTATCATGTAACACCATCCCTCGAACTTCTATCATGGGTTCGCTTGAAGGAACGAAGAATCTTGCATTCATTAACACTGTTATTTAAACTCTTGTATACTTGTACAGGGACATCATTTTATTTTTACTTCAATTTTTATTGTACCTGAGTTTTTGAATGTACTTCATTCCCACCCCCTCTACTAGTGAACTTGCAACCGTTCTCCACACAGAACCAAGCGTATACAGTCAAAGTCGCTCTACGGTCTTAGTAAACACAATCAGTACTGAGTTAGTGAGTATAGTATGTTTCAGAAATATGTTCGCTTTCAATATTGAATCATATTCTCGCACAGGTACTGTCGTCCGTTTGCCTATGTCGTATCCCGGTTTCCCACACCCACTTCTGCCCGTTCCTTTGTGGCTGGGCTGTCTTAGTTCTTTTCTGAAAACATTAATTTCTGTTAGGAATTGGACATCTACGTAATATTATATAACTGTTTAAAATAACATAAATAAAAAGACCTCGTTAAGTAATTAACTGTCACGTGATTTCCCTCCTTTCTACGACCCTCGACAAAACCACTTGAACGGATAATAAATAGCATGTCTGAATAATTTTATCTTTTCGGATCGGACAGAAGTGAAGATTGAATATACATTATGTAAGGTACTCTTTTATAGAGTAGGTACAGAATTATTTCAACATGAGTTAGTAGTACGAAAGACGAAACTGGTAATTGGAATTAGGTACAATAGTATATAGTGCGATAGTATGCAAAAAAGAACTGAAACCTGTATAGAAATGAACGGCCATCATTTTCAAATATGTGTTTAAATATCTATATTATGATTATTTTTCAATTTAACGTCATTCTCTATATTGTACGCTAATGTGCTGTAGACAGTATAATATGCGCTGCATAATGAATACGTCTGAACGGACAGCTCAGTTCGAGAGTAAAAACACTTATTGTTAATACAGTACTGTAGTTTGATTAAAGAAAACCCTAATGAAAATTATCAAACTCAAAATTGCGATATTTCCTACTTTACGTAAATGGATGAACTACTTTTCATCCCTCCTATACCTAGTAGAGTGATTTATTGTATCTTACGCCAGTATCATCGAACTCCAGTGGAAGGGGGTATCAAACGGTGATTCCGGTTCACAACCTTTAAGCCAAAGGTATAGCCAGGTTAATATTAGAAATGTTAGTAAAAATAAAATGATGTCCCTGTACTTCTACTCCCACTTACCTAGCAGTACGTTTTTCAGTCTTCTAAATATCTGCAATGTTTTCTTCAGCCTCACTTACTTCCGTCCTTTCTTTTTCTTAGTTGTTTACTTATCGACGTTGTATCAACTACTAGGTAATTGGTAATAGCGAGATGGTAGTTTGCGATATGAGGCCGAGGATTCGCCATAGATTACATGATATTTGCCTTACGTTTGAGAAAACCTCGGAAAAACCCCAAGCAGGTAATGATCTCAAGCTGGAATCGAAACCACGTTCTAACACAGTTCTTTCTTCCAAATTAGAACCATATCATAGGTTTTAAATATGTTTTATTTAACGACGCTCGCAACTGCCGTGGTTATATCAGCGTCGCCGGTGTGCCGGAATTTTATCCCGCAGGAGTTCTTTTACATGCCAGTAAATCTACTGACATGAGTCTGTCGCATTTAAGCACACTTAAATGCCATCGACCTGAGCCGGGATCAAACCCGCAACCTCGGGCACAGATGGCCAGCGCTATACCAACTGCGCCACCCAGGCGGACTCATAGGTTTTAGTTTTAGTGTTGGTCTTATTCATCTCTTACTGCAACGTTTAATCTGGCGTCCTCTCTTTCTTCTTTATTCAAATATTTAAAGATTCTTTAAGTAAACCCTTGCCTACTGTATGCATTGTTCTCAATATCACTCATGTATCTTTCCAGTCTTCTCGGTGCACTTGTCTTGTTGAGGCTTGGGCTCTGTTCTGTTTATCTATAGCTTGTTTTTCCGCTGCTTGTTGCTCAAGTGTTTGTTGTAAGTTCAAGACTTCCTTTGATTTTCTTTCATTTCCATATTTGTAGGTCATTTCTTTTGTATTTCATTCGTCTTTTCTCCAGCGCTTTGTGTGTGGCTTTATGTTAATTCATTTCTCATCTTATTTTTTTCCGTGGGATTGGTTGCATTGAGTATTATTATACTTTTTTGGCATACCTAAAGGTATCCTGTTCATGTTGTGTTCATTATGTAGCAAACGTTAAGAAATATCCAGTAATAAACAATTAGGCCTATCTTCAAATATGCGAAAAAAAATATGTGGAAATTAGATTGATTAATTAATTAATATTTAAATACAGGTGTTATTTATATTTGTTACTGTTGCTCCAAGGTACGAGTATTTGAATTTGTCCACCTTTTCAAAGGATAAATGTTCAATTTTTGTATTTCCATTTCGTACTATGTTCTGGTCACGAGACATAATCAATACTTTGTTTTTCAGGATCTACTTCCAAACCTATCCCATTACTTGCTTCAAGTAAAATTCCCGTGGTTTCCCTAATAGTTTGTGAATTTTCTTCTAGCATATTCACGTTATCCGCATAAACAAGCAGCTTATGTAACCCGTTCAATTCCAAACCCTCTCTGTTTTCTTGGACTTTCCTAATCGCATATTCTAAAGCAAAGATAAAACGTAAAGCTGATAGTGCATCTTCTCGCTTTAGCCCGCAATGAATTGAAAAGCGTCAGATAGAAAATGGCCTACATATAAGGACTCTGCTGTACGTTTTACTGAGATACATTTTAAAAAATCAAACTAGTTTCTTAGGAATACTAAATTCAATAAGAATATTACATAAAACTTCTCTCTTAACCGAATAATATGTTTTTTTTTAATCTATGAATAAATGATGTGCTGTGTCCTTATACTCCCATTTTTTTCTCCAATATCTGTCGAATACAAAAAATATGATCAATAGTCGATCTATTACGCCTAAAACCACATTATCCCCAATAATTTCATTTACATATGAAGTTAATATTCTCAAAAGAATATTTGACAGCTTCTGTACGATGTCAATAAAAGTAATATTCCTCGAAAGTTACTACTGTATAGTTAGTCTTCTCCCCCTTCTTAAAGATAGATACAATTGTGGCATCCTTCCATTGTTTTGGTACAATTTCCTTTACCAAATAGCAAATACAAGTTTATAAGTGGAGATTATAGAACCTAAAATTGATGATAGAGAGTTTAAATAATTGAGTCGGTTGGGTAACGTTCAAAGAATGGGCGATCCCGGCTCACCAAAGGATGTGAATTGGATTTCACCAGAACGACGAAAACAGGACGAACAAGGCTTGACTGGAGAGAGGGTGGTAGAAGAGTTTATTATGCCCAGCAGATATATATGCACAAAGAATGGTAGATAATGACAATATTGAAAATCAGAAATCGTTACTGTGTATAAAGCAGAAAATAGAAAGCAAAATATAGATTTCTGTAAAACTTGCCAAGTGCAAATGAAAACACGAACTAGATTCGTCGTTCCACAATCTATCATTCGTGAAAAATATATATGTTATTCGGAATGTATGTAAAACGTAATCTGAAATGTTATTCGTAAAAAGCTCATTCACACGTGAATAATGATTAGACAACATAATCCTTATGGATCGTATGCGAAGACGACGCCGAAGCCGCAAAAGAGGGAAAATTTTAAAATGCTGGGTTTACAGGACCTCACCTTGGGCAGAAAACGATGGATGGATGGATGGATGGATGGATGGATGGATTGTTTAATTAATTAATGATTTTTGCAGTCGTACTGTAATAAGTACTTTATTTACTTCAATATGATGTTGCTTTCAGGAAAGCAAGTCGATTTTACCTAAAAAGTATTGGTTGCTGTTGACAACGGGAAATGAGATACTTACTTCCTTAGAGATAAAAAGTAATAGTCTTACAGAAATGAAAATACGCTAGTTTGTTGAAATTTTAAAAATTTTAAATAAATGTCGTAGGTATTTGATATTATAATGCCAATGAAATGCGTTCTGAGTGACGTGATATAAGTGATCTAAGCGATAAGTGGTGTAAGTGATCTAAGTGGTATGTGATGTAAGTGATAAGCGATCTAAGTGATAAGCGATATGTGATACTTATAAGCAATACGTGATGTGATTCAAGCGATTTGCGATATAAGTGATATATGATATAAGTGATGCAAGTGATAGGTTTAAGTGATATCTAATGCAAATGATTTATGATATGCGTGATAATTTTTAAGTTATGTAAAAATAAATTAATTTAAAACCTATGTTTTATTATGTGGAATGTGAGAGTGAAAAAATCATAACATGCGATTCGTGATGTAAGTGGAGTTAATCAATCTAGGACTCTACTGTCAGCCCGAGTATCGCAGAAGTCAAAATCCTCAAAATCGAGCTAGTAGCTGCTATTTAATGCAGCATAAGTAATTACCACCCTTTAATATGTATCGCTCTTCGCAGAGTAGGAATATACAAACTCCAGATCCAATGGCAAGCGTAGTAACCAAGAGATCACCGAAGGTGTCGACGTAATATAAATCATTACTAAATATACGTAATACGAGGGTGAATCGGAAAGTAACGCACAATAATTTTTTTCTGCGTTGGTAGTACGACTGGGATGTTGATATTTCACCGAGATACAGTTTGAAGTTTTCACTGCAGACAAAATTTGTTTTGCATGTACAGTTCTAGCGAGAGAAGCGTAAACTATGCAACAAAGATGGCGCGCATGTTACCGTCATCAACTTGTGAAGCGCAGCGAAGTGTTGTGCGATTTTTGTGGGCTAAATGACATAACCCGAGTGAAATACACAGGGACATGTATGGCGTGTACGGGGAAGACTGTATGGTCCGTAGCAACATCTCCAGGTGGTGCGCATTCTTCGCAGACGGCCGTGAGAACCTCTGTGATTCGCCACGTTCCGGGCGGCCGGTAACAGCTGCAACCCAGCGGAATATCATAGGCATTGAGGCGGCAATTTTGAACGATCGGCGGATCCAACTGCAAACCTTATCTCATCAGTTCAACATTTCATACGGTGCGGTGTACGATATCGTGCATGACACATTGACATTTTATGTAGTTATTGCCCGCACAAGGGCCAGCGAATGATGACATGATTGGACCACTTAATGCGTTACGCTGCAGAAGGGCATGACTTTCTGAAGGAAATTGTCACTGGTGATGAATCTTGGGCGTACCACTACACGCTCGAAACAAAGAGGCCTCTATGGAGTGGAAACATGTTGCTTCCCCAGTAAAGAAAAAATTCAAAGTGACGCAATCTGCTAAGAAAGTGCTTGTGACAGTGTTCTGGGATGTGCATGCTGTTTTGTTGGTAGGGTTTGCTGAACACGAGACCACTGTCAATGCTGCAGCCTACATTCAAACGTTGGTAAAGTTGCGTCGTGTCCTTCGTGACAAACGCCATGACATTAATGCTGATTATGTCAAACGTCTTCATGACAATACTCGCCCCCATGTTGCGACTTCTGTTCCTGAGAAAATCAACACATTTGGTTGAGAGGTGCTCCAGCAACCACCATACAGTCCAAACCTTGCACCGTCGGACTTTCATCTGTTTGGTTCCATGAAAAAATTCTTGGCCGGCCATCGCTTTGCGACCGATGCTGAAGTGCAATCAACTGTCCTCTATGGCTATCTATACTCCAACGGAACTGACTTCTAGAAACAGAGTATACTGAAACTAGTACCACAATGGGAGAAATGTGTTGAAAAACTTGGCGCCTATGTAGAAAAGTAGCTAAAAGATAAGAGTTCATTTGTGTATTTTTTATTTTTGTTTACCTATTAAACTTTTTTTTTAATTACTGTGCATTACTTTCCGATCCACCCTCGTATATCAATATAAATTGTCACTCCTATTTTTGTTCTGAATTTGGAGTAAAGTTTAAGGCATTTATTATCACTCTGTAGGTAATTGTTTGACCACTTTTAGATCATCAATATCGGAAATGTGCCGAAAATCCATTTAAAACACTCGATATTGTAGTAAAAAAGTTATATCGATCTTGCGGATTATTGTTACACGTTTTCTCTTTTATGCGTGTGAAGAAGAAAATATGACGATAAAATAGGTAAAAGCTTAAAATCTTTGCAAACAAATATCTTCGTTCCAGTGGATTATCGGAATTCGATGGCCGGAGGTTTCATCCAAAAAAAGAGTTATGGGAATTCACACAGCAGAAACCAATAAACACTATAGGAAAAGAAACGCTACCACACTTTACACGAGGCGAAAGTTGGTGTGAATAGAATGGCTTTCGGCTAGGAGCTACTTGACGAAGGAATAGTTTTTATACACATTTGGAAATTAGATGAAATGACTAATATTTCAATATGTGATGAAATTTAGATATATTCATCCTTTTTACATAGAAATTGCTCGCTGTTCAGAGACTAAGTCTCACCTAAGAATAGCTCGGAATCATCGTGTATGCTGTTTACAAGGATGCGTTTTACATAGACTGTTTCGAAGCCCGTTCTTTGCAAAGAGAAGAAAGAGCTCTAGCGCGAAGCCATAAAGGCTTCCTAGGCAATATGTCGCTGCTACGACTTGACTTCATCCTCGGATCTCGATGCTTAATATTTCCAAGCAAGAATCTCATGTTAACCCCAGCGACACTTAGACAAATTCACGCTACAGGAGAGCGATCATTTTCCCTGTCAAAGAGTGTACGTTCGAAAATAATTAAAAGTAATTTAATGAAAGAGAGCTATTTATTTTAGGTTTGGTAAAAATTTAAGTAAATGACAGAGACAGAGCCAGAGAGAGAGAGAGAGAGAGAGACAGACAGACAGAGAGAGAGAGTGTGTGTGTGTGAGTGTGTGTGTGTGTGTGTGTGTGTGTGTGTGTGTGTGCGCGGGCGCATGTATTACATTTGCCAGATTTCACAATTTTTGCGGGATTTCCCAAATTTATAGAATTGATGGCTTTCAGTTCAGAACGTCTAAAGGTACGAGCTCTAAAATACATAATGTCTAATCAGCAATTACGTCTAATGAGAAATAAGTCTACAATTCATCCATGTATAAAGGGAAAAATGTCTCATGCCAAAATGCCTAATTTTGAATGAAGTCTAATCTCAAATAAAGTCTAATGTCGCATAGTCTAAGGCCGAAATGTCTAATTGGAAACAATGTCTATTCAGTGTCTAAAATCGTCTAATGGAAAAATGTCTCATGCAAAAATGTCTATTTTTAAATTAGGTCTAATCACAAATAATGTCTACTGAATTATAGTGTAATAGTATTCAGCACATCGAATCCACGTCTCTGGAATTCTCTCCCTGACCATGTCAGAGACTGTTGGACAATATCAAAATTCAAATTTAGACTAAACAATCACATGTAATTGCTTGTTAAACACCTGTCAGTTTGCGCAACTTGGGCTTAACCCAAAACATATAACTGTTGTAACTATGCTGGTGTCAATTTTACCCTTAATATGTAATGTATTTTATTATTATTATTATTATTATTATTATTATTATTATTATTATTATTATGACTATCATCATCGCTATTTTTTTCTTGTACTAGCTTAATAAGTGTCTATACAAAAAAAAACTCCTACCCTCTATACTCTATACGGCTTTAAGTTAATTTGTATTAATTTTGTCAGTATACTTTGTATTATTTTGTGTTTATGTGTGCTGTCTGGTAGGATGGAAGAGAAGGCCTTATGTCCTTAATCCTCTCAGATTAAATAAATTAATTAATTCATTCATTCATTCATTCATTAATAATAAATAATAATGCTGTAATAATAATATCCATTAACTTCATGGTACAATAAAGCCAATTGAAATGTGATCGATAAATTACATTGCAACTCTTGAATGCTATCACTCTATCAATGTTATCACTCTCTGATCAGGCAAAACCATTGCCTAATTGGAAACAATGTCTATTCAATAGTCCAGAAAGTGATCACTTTTCCTAAGAACCTTATGCTATAAGATCAAATTGCAAACTGAACCATTAGAGAAAAACAAAGTTGAACTACCTTTTCAACATATATTATGTATCATGGTTACAGATATAAAAATGTAATTTTCGCTGTGTATTAATATATAATTTTCTATATTCAAACATTCTAGGAGTCGAAATCTGTTGCATATTTCTTTTATATTTCACAACTTTAGACAACTTGGATTAGACATTAAATCTTTAGACGTGCTGACCGCTAACCCATTTTCCTTTCAATGCAGATGCAACTTGACCTGGATCAAATAATTTATTTTATAAAATTTCTTGCTTGAATAAATATGCGACTTCAGAGAAGATAGGAAATGCTGAGCTTTGCTCAAAATAGAATGATTTTTTTTTTATATTTTCTCCGAGAAAATGAATTCTGTGCACAAATCCAGAAGCTGATTGTAATATCTCCATGTCAGCCTGGAAGTAATGCTTGTGTGTAAACTGCATGTGTATTTTGATTCTTTAAGGTGTGTAAAAACAATACAAGTGAATGAAAAACTAACAGAATTGTTGAAAGTAGTTTCCTCATGTGTACCGCTCGCTATCTGTCCCCGAAAATTGTGAAAAAATCTGGTAACCTTAGATTAAAGTGTAAACCAGTTGTTATCATGTGACGTTCTTGGGAGCCTGTGTCTTGAAGTATTGAATATGATATCTTAATTGAGAAATTAGACTTATTAGGAATCAAAGGTAATGCTTTAAACTTAATAAAATCGTATCTTAACGACAGAATTCAAATAACGAAAGTTGACAATTATTCAAGTGAACCTTTAATTATTAATATAGGTGTTCCCCAAGGCACAGTTCTAGGCCCTATTCTATTTTTAATATATATTGACTTATTAAAAATTGACTTACAACAATACAGTGGTGTTCACTATTCTTATGCAGATGACACAGTTTTACTTTTTGGTGGAAAAACCTGGTATGATGCATATAATAATTCAAATAATGGACTTAAATTAATAAAAAAAATGGTTTGACATCAATTATCTTTCTATCAACGAAAATAAAACCATAATTATTCCATTCTCATTATCTGAAAAATGTAACAAACCTCCTACATCTAAGTATTAAATTACATAATTCTGATTGTTGTCTTATACAGTGTAAATGTCCGATTATTAAAGAGTCCTCTGAAGTTAAATATTTAGGCATAATTTTCGATAATAATTTAAAATGGAACCAACACATTAATTACCTTTGTAATAAATTACGTAAAATAGTATACTATTTTGTTTTATTGAGGAATTACTTGTCAATAAGTTTATTACGTACAATATATTTAACTTTATTTCAATCAGTAATTATGTAGGGAATTATAGGATGGGGTAGCTCATTTAAATCCAATTTTAATCCACTTTATTTATTACAGAAGAAAATAATTAAAATATGTCTTCATAAACCTATTGATTTTCCATCTCAAAATTTGTTTCTAGACTTTAATGTACTTAACGTAAGATAAATTTATTATATTGTATTAATAAAATTCATACATAAAAATCGAAATAATTTTCAATTGTATTCTCATAGTTATGAAACAAAAGGTATGAATTCTTTAAGATTGTTTGAACCAAAATGCAACACTGTTACAGTATTTAATCATAGTAATAATTTAGGCCCAAGAATATATAACAAATTTATATTTAAATATCCTAATCTTGTCAATTCGAATAGTTCTAGTATTAAATTTAAAAAGTTATGTATGGATTTTATAAAAATTGAAAAATTGTAAATTTAAATCTATATACTATAATTGCAAATTGTATTGTATAATTATTAATTATAATTGTATTGTATAATTATTAATTTCAATTCAGGAATCCGCCCCTGAGCACGAGTTCTACTCTTTCAGGGGCGAGCTAAAGTTTCTTTGTATATTTTATATTTTATGTTACAATTATTAGCAAAATAATAAATAAATAAATAAACCAATGCACGTGGAAAAACTCATACATACAGTCAGCTAAAATCATTAAAAATGTAAAGTATTTTAAGTACAATGTCATGATATACTTGCAAAACCCACAGCTGCGACAGGATCAACGTGGTTCAATGGTTCTGTAGTACTGAACTCGTAAGTAGGGCTACTTATTGCTTTGCTACGAACAGTGGCAAAAATGTTGTCTACAGTCGAGAAGATTTTACATACTTTCCTTCGAATTAGGTCACGGCTAAATTAATCGATTCTACGTAGATCTCTTCTCTTGTTCTAGGCGCATCTTTTTTACATGAAATATTTTTCTATATTTACCGCAACCATATTCTTCAACGTTGAGCACATTACTCCTGCCACATCTATGGTTTTTGCAAGTGGGTCATGATTTTATCCAACTGTGTATATATGGTTTTACCGCATCCATTCGGTAACACATAACGTTCATTTTCATCGTCACTATCAATATTTCGAGACACAGACTCTCAAGGACGTCACATGATAATAACTAGTTTACACTTCAGATAATCCCAGCACAAAACTAAGTTTCAACTCATATGTGAAGGATAGAATATTGAGCAGTCTCTTCTTCAAACGAAATGTTGCAACAGGGCTTGGTTACTTGTAACTGTCGCGTACCGATAAGCTTCACTGGGTGCACTCTCTACAAACATTACCCCCTTCCCAATAGCTGAAACGAAGAGTAACAGTTTTTATTGGTGAATGGAAAATCAAATTCGTTATCTAAAAATCGATACAAATATTTCAGTTATCTATACCAGTAAGTATCGATAGAGAGTATCGCTACCAAAAGTAGTTTGTATCGAATCAGAAGTATTACCTAATACCACAGTCTAATATATGCAGTCACGAAGCTTGAGTTTTGAGGGTACTAGGAACAATAGACTGTGCCGGTACTATTTCGCATTGTCAGTAATGAGGAGATAGTAGCGATCCTAGTGGTCAGCAACTATCTATAGATGCATATTTACTACGTAGTGAGCTTCGTGTCTGTATATACTAGACTGTGCTAATACCTCAGTTCAAGCCCACAGCATTCTCTCTGTCCCGATGGAATACCAACGACTTAGTGCGCGTTATCCGAATGTTATACTTCTATCAATAATAGTATTAGCAGCAATGTAGTAATAATAATAATAATAATAATAATAATAATAATAATAACGATAACAATCGGACTAAATTAGTTAACCAACTATCAATTTGTACATACATGGTGTCCAATTATGAACAAATTCTCAGCTAAAAGAAACAAAGAAATACACAAATATGAAGACAATCTGATTATGAATTTTAAAGCAATAATAACTATACTATATCAAGTCCACAATGTATATCACAGGCCTATCCATGTGTCTACAGGAATTATTTAAAAATAAAGCAAAATATTGAAAAGTCAACTCTCAGCAACAAAGGAATTAAAATTTTTACATTAATTGTTTTCAAATTTGTAAAAAAAACTTCGTTATAATTTTTCTGGATCCTTGTGGACATCCTCATTTGAAGGTATATGATTATTTTAATAAACATTTCATAATGTCATTACATTTTAAGAATAATTTTGCACTTTAAGTGCCTTGAGATTAACAGTTTCTGATGTTCAGGAACTATCTGAAGATTTGTACAGCCCAAGACTTGGCATGTCGCACTTGTCTAAATGAAACATTCGAGGAGGAAACACGTCACAATTATTCCTAAATTTACACAAGTTAGATAAAAAAATTAGAAACATTTGATCTGTAACAGAGTAGATAACAATTCAAAATGAAATAAAATCTTATTTAACAATCCATTACAAACATCACAAATTTTGCAGAGCCTAGAAATAATCTGATTAAGAAAAAATATGAAGTTTTGTGGTATTCTGCCAGATCACACCATTACTTCAGTTTTATCAAAATAACTTCAATTTAGGCCTACTGTAGGTTTTCCAAATATTTGAATTGCAAAGATACTTACTGGTTTCAAGTAAAAATTACCCAATTTATCTTTAGTCGTGCTCAATAATACAACGGTGAATGTGATCAAAATTATTGTCTAAGAATGTATCCTTTCTTCCTGTTCGCCTTCCTTCGGTAATGTACTGTAAAGATTTACAAAATGTTAGGTTAGGTTAGGTTAGGTTAGGTTAGGTTAGGTTAGGTTAGGTTAAGTTACGTTAGGTTAGGTTAGCTTAGAAGATGTCAAGGCCCTCTATCCGGGCGATCTACGAAAATATTCGGATGATAGCGATTGAATATAAATTCAAAGATTTTCACTTAAAATTTAGGGTCTACATTCGTTATCTAAAAATCGATACAAATACTTTAGTTATCGATGCCGGTAAGTATCGAATACAGTAGAAAGTGGTTTGTATCGAATCAAAAGTATTACCTAAACCTCAGTTCAACCCAACAGTATTCAGTATTCTATTCTTCGCATATGAGTTGAAATTAAGTTTTGTGCTGGGATTGGCTGAAGTGTAAACTAGTTGTTATCATGTGACGTACTTGAGAGTCTCTGTCTCGAAATATTGAAAAGCCTAACCTAACCTAACATGTTCCAGATTGGTACATGCAAGTCATACGAATAGCCTCTAAACCAAAGCTAACCTAACGTAAGGTAACAAAACATAATATAAGAAATTATAGTAGTCTGTACACTAGCGTGAAAATTTCGTAATATCACACTAGATTATGTTTGTTTTATTTTATTGCGTTATTTTACGACGCTGTATCAACATCTAGGTTATTTATCGTCTGAATGAAATGAAGGTGATAATGCCGGTGAAATGAGTCCGGGGTCCAGCACCGAAAGTTACCCAGCATTTGCTCGTATTGGGTTGAGGGAAAACCCCGGAAATAACCTCAACCAGGTAACTTGCCCCAACCGAGATTCGAACCCGGGCCACCTGGTTTCGCGGCCAGACGCGCTGACCGTTACTCCACAGGTGTGGACAGATTATGTTTGTACTACGGAAGAAACAGTTGAAAATAATTGGAGGTATAAGGAAAGAATAACAAACATTTAAGCCCGTAGAAAAAAAGAAATTAAAAAAATCCAAAAACAGAGTACGAAGAGAAGTACCTATTCGCTAGTTTAGCCGATATTTCTATATGTCGGTAACGTTAAGCGTATTTGATTACGCTAATATGTCGGCTCGTATCGGTTAAATAGGACGTTTCTAAATAAGTGTAACCAAACCAAATCAAGGTTGTCAGGACCGTATATAAATTCTGAAGTTATTTCCATGTCTTTTTTTTTTTTTTTTTTTTTTTTGCTTTTTACTTGGCTATTTAACGATGCTGTATCAACTACGAGGTTATTTAACGTCGACCCAAATCTTATTAAAGAGAATAATTAGGCCAAGTTATAGTAATTTTAGTACTGCAGTTAATGTGTAATGTTACATGCACTGAAAGATAAACTGTTGGCTTCCATATTTACTTTCCGATCGTAGCCTACGTAAAATATTACTCAATAAAGAAGAAATCACAGAAAAGCTTAATCGTATCATCCTTACATCGTGCTATCAATTTGCATTTAATCTTATTGATATTATATTTAAAACTAACAGTTCATTACAATTGTTTTTGACGCGAACATAAACAAAATTTGAAGTAAACAGAACTGCCATTTTGCTATATGGTTAATATGCGCTATACGAAATAAAAAACTCCACAGTACATAGAACCAACAGAAGCACAACCGTCCAGCAACGCTTCTAAAATCAAACTCTTCAGTAGCGGGTTCGTTCAAAGATCAAAACATTTGAAGTGTAACATAGAAAAGCGTGTTCGTTGAATTAATACATACCAGCGAAGGAGGTTATGTTATGTCAACATATTCAGCTCTTATTAAAATAATTTTGCTGCATACAATGAGCAAAATTAAATATCACTGTATTCGTGTAAATATTAGGTACCGTACTTACATCTGATATCAAAAAGCGAGTTCTGATGACATACCTCCTTTGGTGACATCTATCATTCAGGTAATGGTACTGCTTTCGAAATCATGAGTTTACGTGTCTTATTTGCAAGATCGGACACCAGAGGGACGTCATAACTATACACAAATTAAGGAGCCCGCATCACTAAGACTAATGAAAATGTTATATTAGTAATAAATGGTAATATTCAATAGTGTGAATGAGAAGAAGTACAGTCTATTTCAAGAATTCGATATTACAAATTAATGCTGGGATTCCTGTTCAGAAATTGTTAATAATAAATACGATCACAGATCGTCATCGGAGGTATAATGACTGCCATACTGGCCGCTGGATCAGAGGTTCGTGGGAACTAGTTAATTATTCGAAGCGGTATTATAATATATTGCAAAAAATAGTTGCAATTTGTATTTATTCTAGTGCATATAAACATAGATCTAATTTCTATTTATAATTCCTTGGAATAAGCAGATATGGAAAGCAAAGAAATGAAAAGAAAGAGAGCATTACATTTCAGCGCATACGGTTATTCATTTTTACTCGATCTTGTTGAGAAATACTATAAAGGGATAACAGAAAATAAAACTAATGGCGTGACAATGAAACAAAAATCAGATTGATGGAAGAAAATATCGCTTGAATTTTTCGGTGTGCCGGGTAAGTTAATTACAAATACGTACAATTTTCTTCTATACTTTGTACATGAAGAAGCAACATTTTTATCTTGTTATTTGCATCTGTTTATTCTTCAGGTGTTAAGTACAGAAAAAACCTACAATAATTTGGGAACAGGCTATTTATGTTTAAAGAGGCAGTGTACGGAAAGTCGCCAAACCATAGTTCAAAAGTCGCTAAATTCCTCATTATCAATAGATAAAGTTTTATTTTTGTCGCTAGAGTATCGTGAAAAATCGCTAAGTCACTATTTAAGCAAAAGAAAAGTTAAAAGAAATTGTCTCCGACGAACAATAAAAATCGCTAAATTGGCAACGGCGTAAGTTATAGTTCGTGTGAACACATTCTCAAATACTATTTGTCCATATTTTTCATCTTCTTTGATTTAAATCAAATTTAGGCTACGCCAAGTCTCGTTCTTGAACGATCCTTTTTCTGTCAACATTATTTAATGATACATTCTCTAATAAACGAACTTCCATACCTCCAAATGCCATGATTTGACGCAGTTATTATTTTTTGTCTTTACCGTATTCAATCACTCATAAGTAGGCAAAACTCTCTTGTACTACATACCGTTATTGTAGTCACCGTATCCTGTCACATGGTATTAGAGTAGTCTATACTGTATTAAGAAACACTTTATTACAAAAACTTTCTATCAACATACTTCATTTTGATTCACTGCCACGGTTACCCACTTAACCACTCGCACTCGACCGGTTAGTAAATTGTCATGGTTAGCGTGATTTAACTCGTAACTGAGCTTGGTGCCACAGAGAAACAATTCGTGGTAACTAATATCTATTACTTAAACGTTCCTAACTGAGATTGGTGCAGTATGGCCATACTTCTGTTAGCATAGGAAGGTACCCCCTAATGAACCTACGGACCACTCAAAATACGCAGATTGTAATAAACGCCTCGAAAATTTACCAAACTCAAAAATATTCCGTAAATAATCTTCACATCTTTAAACTCAACATTTAGATATAGACAGAGACTAACTACAGAGTGGATTGGTACAGTTTGTGTGTTTTCGGACAAACTCGGCTTTTCTTCCCCTGCAAACTTTCTATGCGTCAATGCAGATGAAGTTATTGATGAATTTAAGAACATGATTCCTTTCCAAAGGCGTATTTTGTTACAGTGACTCTTAATAGCCTAACCAAGCAAATGTCAAAATGTCTGGTGTTCTTGTTTTTATATTTTATTTCTTTTAATCTTAATTTTTAATATACGTTTATATGAAGGCATTTATACAAATAATTTAGAGAAAACTCATAACAACAGTTATTTCAATTTATAAATCAGGAGACATGAATAACTGAAGACCTTCCTGGAAAAAGGATGTAACACCAAATTATTGAAATATGTGACTTAGGTTTAAAAAATAATTTTAAAGCATTAATTTACAACAATAAATTATTACATTCAATTACTGAAGGAGCTCATGTACATAAAGTTGCTTAAGAGATAGTATACAACATTGAAAGAACGGCAAGGGATGTCAATATTATCTTATCTGCGAAGAACACACAGGTGTATTATGTTATATGCTTTCTCTTAAGCAATTTCATGTACATGAGCTCCTTCAGTAATTACAGGTGAGCAATGAGCCGTCCCAGGCCCAGTGTAAGTTGCGTCATCATATCGTGCAAGCTTGTGTAGTTCCGTTGCTCTTACTTCGCGGGATAAGTATAGCACATTGCATATCTGAAAGGGATAGCTTATCGATATAGAGCTGTAAATTCAGTAGTACGGACAGTAACACCACAGTCTACTATATACAGTCACGAAGCTTGGGGTGATTTTTTTGCATTTCTCGCGATAGTTGCTAGCCGCTTGGAGCGCTGTGGGTACTGGGAACAATAGACTGTGTCACTGCCATCGTGATCTAATACAGGTCGTAAGGCAGACCATGTGACTCGCTTAACCCGATCACGAAGGGCGGCGTTTCAACCATATAAATTAATTGGAATGCATAAAGAGTAACATATTGTATATCTCTAAAATGTAGTGTAATTGCATTAATAAAATTTAAACAATGATTATGAGACACTTCAGACATAATTCACTTGCGAGTTAAGGTGTAGTATTATTTTTGGTGTGAAAATTACGTTGTTCGTATGTGTAATAGGCCTACCTGCCTTCATTTCGATATAATATTGCGAAATTCTTGTACATTCATTTATGCACGATTCAATAATTTTCAGTTGCACCGCACGAATATTTAGATATGTTGAAATTATAGGTTATATTTACTGTACCAGTTGCCCATTTGTCTAATTTTAGTGGCCTCCAATGCCCTGCCACTACATATGTATGTTATGTCATATGGAAATTACAGGTTATGTTTACTATATTTAACTTATATTCCTATATTCGCAATTATACACTATAATTAAACATAATGCCATGTATGACACCCGTCACATTCTATTTGTCTGTATTTTAATTGAGTACTGAATTATTGTATTTATCTACTACCTAAGAGACGAAGTAACACAATCGTACGTACACTAATTTCATAGGAGTGGTATGGTAAATTTTCTGTCTACAATTAAGGAAGGTAGATGTGCTAAATTAAAATCACAATATAAATTCGTTTTTATTGAACCTCAAAATAGCTTCCATTCTAAACTTCAAATGTTGATGCGAATAGATTATGTTAACACGTAAAATTCTCTTCACATTAAAATAACACAGTTTCGTAATTATTTCTGCAACATATTACGCAACAAGAAGTAAACGGAACTTATGGATACATTACACTAAATAAAACTTACCAATGATACGCAATAAAGTTATAAATAATATTTCACTAAGCTCCATAGACTGAAATAGAAAACCCGAACATACATTACGGCCTGGTCTAGATCGAAAAGGCATTGACTGTGCCGTATTTCGCTTTGTTGTGAAAAGTTGTGCAAACTGTGAAATGTTTGTTATCGGTTGTAATAACTGTAAATGGCTAAAATACAATAATTTGAATAATAATATGGGACAAGAAGACGTTTGTTGTACTATAAATATTGTAAGAAAAAGAGGTCAGAGTTATCATTCTTCCGAAAGATCCAGGAAGGTGAGTTTATAAAATATAATATATACTTTATGAAAATAATAAGTTATATAAAACTTATGTATTTCATACTTCAATAGTGAAAGGAAAGTGTTAATTTTTTCAAAAGAATACGATATCGAAAGTACAATACATTTTATCGTCTGCTGGGGAAAGAGTCTGTGACGAGGCGATAATAGCGATCCTGGTGGTTATCAACTATCTATGGATGCGAATTTCAACTGTCTATGTTTGCATATTTAGTAAGTATTGAGCTTCGTGACTGTATATACTAGACTGTGGTAACACGGAAACAGTTTCCTTCACGGGAACTTAAAGTGAACGAAAGGTATTTACATTAAATATGCTAAATTATTATTAGAACGAAATACTGTATTCACAAATAAAAAAGTGCCTGCATAAAAATTCAGTTTCAAGTTCTGTTAGTTATAATTAATGTTGTTAATGTTCAAGCAATGTAAAATATGCAGTAGTAATTATTATTATTATTATTGTATATAAAATGTGTCTTTACTAAGCGTTTGTAAAGAAATAGAAGACAGAGCTGGAGTGATACTGATGTGGAGGACAATAAGAATAAAAGATAACTATAACGATGAGGAGAAATATTCCACGAGTAACAATTTACTTAAACACAATTTTTCGTTCACAGATACAACCTCCTACGACCTACATCCATTTTATTAGCTGTCTAATGTCTGTAAATAATAAAACATCTCCTCAATTTTTACAGCTAAACAAACACAGTCAATGGAATTGTGTTTGAAAAAGAATTTCCAGTTATACAATTGACCTAGGCTATATGCACTTTCCGTTAGAAAACATGAAAGTATGTAAAGAAGCATATTCCTGCATTTGAAAAACTACAGAACAGAGAATAAACACGGATTTAAAGCTACAATTTAATCTTAGTAGAGTTCAAAATTAGTGCAATAAATGCCGCTCAATTTTCTTTCCAAAAGTATGGCAAAGGGACCTCTATTTCTTTTTCGTTAAAACATTTGGAGTCACGCAGTAAATCTTGGACGTTTCCTAAATGATGTCATCAGATACCTTGTTAAAAAGGTAGTCTACATTTTGAAGCAACGGTAACTTGAACAAATTGTGGGTAGATGTTAAAGTTATTGTAAACATAACAACATTAACCTGTATTTGAGAATCATCAGTTACAAAATTAAATCTATTCGATAGAACCACAAGGAAAAAGAGAACATTAATAACTATAGGCAAAACTTTTGACGAAGAGACAAATATACTTAACATGGAATAATAATGATATTATTATTATTATTATTATTATTATTATTATTATTTTCTATGACCTTGATATCATATGCATGAAAAATCCTTGTGGATGAGCAATATAGGCGGATGAAAAGGAAGTAGAGAAAGATATAAGCTTACTTACAACGGAGGAAAGATTAATGTAGACGAAAAATAAAAGTAGACGAAAAAATAATCGACGAAACTCATATGGACGACACATCTGGGAACAATGAATATATGTTATTATCCAATTAATAATGAGAATAAATGGTGGTAGTGTCAAAAAATTGCCATTTCATTTATTTGTTAACTCTGTATTGAAGGACGTAATGTTATATAAAATAAGAGTTTTTCTTCTTCTATATATTACTTTCATTCGAATATAAACAAGTTTAGTGTGGCAATACTGTTATTTTCAAAATAATAAGAGTAAAGGATAAGATTACTTACAGAAATAGTTATAATATGCATAAATTAAAGGAATATTGTGTTGTAATGCATTATTTTCAAAAGAATTGTTAATATTATATACAGTAAGCAAATAGTAATAGATCAATCGACGAAAGAGGACAGAAAGAGGAAGGCTATGTTGTCTTTGAGACGGGCTCGGAGTTCACACGAACTGTAAAGGAAACTCTGCGGTCTCCAGGCAGGCCTACGTGGGCTCCACGGGTCAGTGGTCTCGGCTCTGTGGGCTAGAGTTTGTTGCATCGAGCACGAACACTGAAGCAAGAGTTCACGGGGACCGCGGATAGGCTTGGCGGTCTTACTGCTGCATAGATAGTCGGCTGGAGGACAACGGTCTGCTCATGCTCATCTCTAGCCGTAATGCTATCCCATTATGGATTTTCCTGCACCGAATGAGGAAAGAATAATGCTGAAACTGATCAGGAAGAGAAAAAGAAACTGACTGGGTCACTAAGAAGAAACTGTTTACTATAAGAAACGGGAGAAAAGTTCGTGGCAGAAGAAGAAATTAGACTATAGGATCGTATGAGACGAAGAGGGTGGCGGAAAAGAGGACAGACTGGAAAATGGTGGGTTTGCAGTGAAAGACCTGCCCTTAGGCAGAACGCTACGAATGAATAATATAATATACAGAATGTTTCCGAGGTGTTGTTACAAACTTTCAGGGATGATGGCGAAGGGCACATGTAGGCCTATCAATTTGAGATAAGGAACCCTGGTCCGGAAATGACCGAGTCGAAAGTTACAAGCAAAAATAGTTGTGTGGAAATGAAATAATTTTATTCTTCTGTACACCTTATTTATGTGTATTAATCTGAACAACTTACACATACTGTATTCATCTGACGTTGTTTACGTTGTCTACTTACATTATTCCATTCAGTGCGCTGTATGAGGGATGGGAACAGGAAACTACATTAAAGCAATGCAGATAGCGTAATGTGTAACGGACATGGTCGGTCCTGATATGCACGTCTGTAGACAGCAGTGTATGTGTACAAATTGCAGTGTCCAGTCGATCAGTCCTAGTGAAATGGAGGAGTACACGAGAGCGGAATAAGCAGACCTGATTTTCGAATACGGATGAGCCAATGGGAACAGTAGACAAGCTTACAGATTGTATCGTAACAAGTACCCACGTAGGAGACATCCGACCCATACCATCTTTCCAAGACTGTTCCAAAGTTTAAGGGAAGGAGGGCACGTGGTGCGAAATTACAATTCCATTTCCACACAACTATTTTTGCTTATAACTTTCGACTCAGTCATTTCAGAACCAGGTTCCTTATCTCAAATTGATACATGTGCACTTCGCCATCATCCCTGAAAGTTTGTAACACCACCTCGGAAACACCTGTATAGGATAATACCATATATAATACAGAATAGCCACACCTGTGGAGTAACGGTTAGCGCGTCTAGCCGCGAAACCAGGTGGCCCGGGTTCGATTCCTTGTCGGGGCAAGTTACCTGGTTGAGGTTTTTTCTGGCGTTTTCCCTCAACCCAAAATGAGCAAATGCTAGGTAAATTTCGGTGAAGTATCCCGGACTCGTTTCACTGGCATTATCACCTTCATCTCATTCAGACGCTAAATAACTTAGATATTGATAAAGCGTCGTAAAATAACCTACTAAAATAAAAATACAGAATAACAATGTGTAACATAGTAGCCCACAATATAGAACAGACCATGAAGTGTGCGATAATGTAACATTAGTTCACAAAGGACATACTTTACGCGTGCAAAACTCTTTAGGAAACTTCTACTTTTTCTTATAATAGTAAACAAAATTCTATTTGCTGTTGATGCACTCTGTAGACTATACGAGAAAATTAGTTTTGTCAAATGAATGCCAGAAAATCAGAACAATAAGTGGATATTAATCTACAACTTAGATTTAATTTTAAACCAAGTATGGATAACTCGACACTGACATAATATTCCTACTTCCTATGACACAGACGATCTGGGTTCGAGCCTCAGTTAGGCGGGGGATCTTTCATGTATGTGACACTTATCAGAGGAAAAGTCGCAGTTGGGGTTTATCTCCGGGTTCTCCCATTTCCTCATATTAGGCATCAACAGCATTCTGTCCTATCTCCATTCCATTATCACTCCATAACATTTCCCGATCGTAGGCTGGAGACGCACGTAGGGAGCTGTTTTTTTTATTATTATTTATTCAGTATGCCCCAACGAGTATAACTCATATGTAGGAGCTATACAAGAACACATACAATGTCATTTAAAAAGTCGTGAAACTACAGTCTGTGGAAAACAAACAATATCACAAGAATTTATGAAAGAAACAAAGCAAAATAAGAACAGACAGTAAGATAACATAAAGTTTTCGGCAGAAAGAAGAAAAAATTTGAAACCATGAAATAAATAAATCAACTAAAAATTAAAATAAATAATCTCCCCAAAACCATATTTTTAAACAATTCTTAAAACACCGGCAATTTGGTAAAATTTATATTCTAAAGCAGGCATGTCAATTGATGCCCACAGGAGCAAGCGCGCGCTTTAGAGCCCAGGAGAGCCTGAGCGCTTTACAGCGGAAAGGAAAGAGACAGACGAAAGAAGTGGTATATGCCGCTTGGTCGAGCTATATTCAGGGATGGCCAGCACTGATTCAATAGATAAAGGGAAGAGAACTTATTAAAACTGTATCCATGTTAATTTTTAGATTTGCCTGAGAAGTGTAAGTGCATTATAAGAATGTAAGACTTAATTTTAATGGTCATTTTTCACAAGTTTTATTTTTTTATTCAAAATAAATATTTTCTCAACTTTTCGTATGGAAAAGTGAAATTTTCAAGTATGGGCCTATTTATTTAGTAGCCTTACAGAATGTTTTCTTAAATCTAATATACCGTATATACGTATTACTGAAGATAGTGTACTGAAAATTTTGAAAATATTCGCATGGAAATTGTTTGTAAGGAAATCAATTAACAAAGCAACTACTCTTACATCATAAGCAAAAGATACGTGCCCATGTGTTGTAAAAATGTGAGCTCTATAGCTTCAGCAGGTTTCGAGAAAATAATTTAATATTCTCATGATAAAAGTTGCTCACAAATATCACCTTAAAAGCATAATGCGATAAGAGTTTTGTTATGTAGTATTAGTTACACTTAAAAATGATACAGTACCTAGGTAACTTTGCTTTGTACTGTAATATTGTTTTGATTAGTTTATTGATTACTTTTGTAAGACTAAAGATACCATAAATATAAATTCCAACTTTTTCATGTCATACTCAATCTCTTTCTTTGGAATATCACTTTCTTTATAAATGATGTGTTTCATCCACTTAATACAGTATAATATTATACTACTATGGAATTTAAGTGAATATTCCTTTTTAATTCTCTATTATGTTATTAAGATTTAAAACAGAAGTGCAATTAAGAAATCAGTGTTAGTACTTTTGTTTTACAGACATTATAGATAATATTAAACAGAAAGAAGCCATATAAAATAACGACATAAAATTTCACGTTCCGTTTGAAGTTTGTGCACCACTGTTTTCTTAATCCAACAGGTTGCTTATTCATATACACAACCCTTCCTCTTTCCATACTTAGCGCTTGCTGTCCGCGCACGACGTCAAGGTCAGAAAAATGCGCTTGCTTTGACATCACTGTTCTAAAGGAAGTTGGTTAAAAGTAGTTATTAAAATGCTTAATTCCTTTCGTTCCATAAGTTCAGGGACGAGCATATTCGCCTGTTCGAAACCTAGATACGCAACTAATCTTAGCGTAGTTGGTTGATGTGGTTTGGCACAAACGGTCTACAGAATCGCAGTGACTGCCTCCAATAGTATTGGCATCAGTACTACTCCCGTACTGAAGAAATATAAAAGAAATAGAAGTATAAACATGGAAAGTAATATTAACATTGTCACGATATTTCTTTTGCTTTCTATGTGTTATTATGCAGAACGAAATTATTCTCAATTATGAATTTTAACGCCCTATAAACCAACAATAATAACTGAGGAATCGCCGTGCTAACCACATGTTACTCCCGTACTGGTTGGTCGATCGTATACATCTGCTGAGACATGTAGAAGTGAGGCTAGCAGTCGGCTGGTAGGCGTTCGTCCTCCATGGACTTCAGTGCAAAGGATTTGTTTTGTTTTGTTTTGTTTTGTTTTGTTTTGTTTTGTTAATGCTCTATGACATGTCTGTGAAACTCGTGCACCGAACGTGTAAAGAGTTGCTTGTGTACCTGTGCACAGTGGTGAAGGCAGTTCGTACGTCTCAGCATTAGTTACTCTGTGCTGTTTACCCTGGACGGCTGCGTTAACTGTGCAGTGGCATTTAGATATGATGCATGCCCCTTAACTGCTTTATGTTCCTTGCACTGACTCAAGGTAGATATAGGTAAAAGGTAAGGCCGGGCGTGAGAACGTAGAGTCGATGTACTAGTAACAGTGGCGGCTGGTACTGTGCATATACTTTGCACCCCTATTTTGATATCTATATATAGATACATCTTTTTATTTTTACTTCAATTATTATTGTACCTGAGTTTTTTACTGTACTTCACTCGCATCCCTTCTACTAATGAAGTTCCGACTGTCCTCCACACAGAACCAAGGCCGCATATAGTAAACAGTACCGAGTTAGTGAGTATAGTAAGTTACAGTAATATGTTCGCGTTTTCCAATGACGAAAAAGCTTTCAATATTGAATCATATTTTCGCACATGTACTGTCATCCGTTTGCCTACGTCAAATCCCGATTTCCCCCGACTGCTTCTGCTCGCCTCTCTGTAAAAGCTAGTGGCTGGGCTGTCTTAGCTCTTTTCTGAAAACATTAATTTCTGCTAGGAATTGGATGTCTACGTAATATTATGCAACTGTTTAAAATAACTTAAATAAAAGGACCTCGTTAAGTAATTAACTGTCATGTGATTTCCTCCCTTTCTAAGATCCTGCGGCATAACCACTTGGACGGACAGTAGATAATATGTCTGAGTAATTTTATCTGTGCGGGTCGGGCGGAAGTGAAGATTGAATTTACAGTACGTAAGGTACTCTTTTATAGAGTAGGTACACAATTATTTCAACGTGAGTTACTAATACGAAGGACGAAACTGGTAATTGGAATTAGATGCAATAATCTATAGTGCAATAATATGCACAAAAGAACTGAAGCCTTTATCGAAATGAACGGCCACCATTTTGGAAAATGTGTTTAAATATCCATATTATGATTATTTTTCAATTTAACTTCATTCTCTACATTCAAATTCAAATTCAAATTTATTTACAATTTACATTTGAAATGAATACATATGTATGGATACCCGAAATAGTAATAATAATAATAATAATAATAATAATAATAATAATAATAATAATAATAATAGTAGAATAATCGTGACAGAAATCATACAAAGATAATACAAAATAATTCATTAATAATAATAATAATAATAATAATAATAATAATAATAATAGTGATAAAACAAAAATATTTACAATAATAAAATAAATACTAAGACGAATAAAATAAAATATAAAACCACTAGCGAGAGTTAACATAACTTAAATAAGCATATAATAACCGGAAAAAATGACGAACTCGAAAATCAACAGAAAAGTTTGTTGTATCGCAGACGACAGCAACCGCCGTATTGACATTGTGTTGTGCATTAATGGTAGTAGGGGGGAGCCGAAATGAACTGTCTGAACCCTGACGCACCGGACTCCCCAAAATGTACGCTAATGTGTTGTAGACAGTATAATATACACTGCATAATGAATATGTTCGCATGGATAACTCAGTTCCTGAATAAAAACATTTTTTGTTAATACTGTACTGTATTTTGATTAAACAAACACCTAATGAAAATTATCAAAGTCAAAATTGCGATATTTCCTAGTTTACGTAAATGGATGAACTACTTTTCTTCCCTCCTATACCTAGTAAAATGATTTGTTTGTATTTTACGCCAGCATCATCGAACTACAGTCGTGGAAGGGGGTAGAAAACTGTGTTTCCGGTTCTCAACCGTTAATCCAAAGGTATAGCCAGGTAGAGACCTGCAAAACTGCGCACACAACCGGTTTAGATTCGACCGGTCGGAGCTCAACCGGCTACGATGAACATCGGGCCGAATAACTCGGTTGTCGAGCGATTACGCCTGATGTATTGCAGAGTAGACAGAACATCAGGCGGATTGACATGAAACTAACGTTTTTCGAGTACACAACCGGAGTAACAAGGAAATTTACATTGTTTTATTGAAAACAAACGTGTTTGCAAGTATTCTTACAGTTCATTCGACACTATAACACATATATTTTCTTTATTATTCTGAACTTGCAGTAACTTTATAAGTATCGTTTATATTTTAAACTTTTAGAGTTTTACTAATGAAAGTTGCTTATAGATATGTTAAACAATGTTATAGTTTTTCACAGAACAAGACGTCCACAAGCCATGTATATTTTTCTTACCAATAAACGCTATATAGGCTGGCGTTTTTCTATACCAGTGTTAAACAGTATACATCATAACTTCATCATTTGATTACGTCGTAACTCTTTCTCGTCACATATTGACTGAATCTTGTTCGATTTGTATAACCCAATGATCGATATTACATAAGTTCATGTAAGATCGCGAATTATTCAGAACACAAATCTCACACAGAAAGAAATGGTAAGGAGGAAGAAAATACGATCTCACATTTCATCATACAATAACTCTTTAATATTTTCTCAGTAGGCTATACAAAAAGAGTAATAATATTGAAGGGTATTTATTTTGTTTAATTACAAAAATATATTTGCATCAGATAAGAATACAAATAATTTGATACTTTAATACATTTATTTTTGTATTTCGAACTCGCAGTAATTTGACTAGTAACAAATAAATGAACATTGGACACAGTGACATCGAAGGAAATAGACGTATTGTATAATGTGAAAATCATAAAGTGAACATATTCAAAAATATAATTACAATTCATTATAAAACAAAATAGGAAATAAGTACATAAGTCCATTATGACGTTTGTACTTTAAACTAAAAAAAAGTATAGGCCTACCTCTAAAACAATAGTTGCATGCTTTTTAATTATTCTAATCAGTTGCAATATTATTTATTAAGAAATCAATTTAAAAAGGTAAGCAGTAATGTTATTTTCAACAATACGATTACTTTGGCTCCCAATGGTTGTTGTTCTGTACAAAATAAGTATAATTTACACATTTCTAAACTACGGATAACAAAAGGATAGCAAGGTTTAGAAACAAATCATTCTGTATAGAAAAGATCTACTTCAGAGAAAACAAGTGTCATTCAAATAACTATTTTATTACACACGTATTAATATCAACTATTTGATGTTCACAATTATTATTAGGGCCTATTATCATAGACTACATGATCAGAGTTGACTTCTTGTGTTTATGTATTAATAAATCTCTTTTACTAGTCTAAAGTTACTAAACACTTATTCATGGAATGGCCAATATTCGTTTCACAAGTGTTGCTAGAGAGGCTAGAGTTGTTTGGTGATCTTTCCATCAATTTAGTATGTAGAAAATGAAATGAGCATAATGTATAATGTGAGATATAATAAGTAAATAAATCCAAAATAGAATCACAATTAATCACAAAACATAAAATTAAATAATTATTAACTCTAAATGCATTCCTCCAAAACAGTAGCTATTCATATACAGGGTAGAAGTGAAATAACCCTACAGATTGTACGGGGCTATAAGGTTCACTTAAATGAATGGAAAAACCTATATTACGTTTAATTCTCTAGTCATAGTAAACATAAATTTTTTAAGTGTGTCATTATTGTAATATTATAATTCAGTTTTCTAGTGTAAGCAAAAATTACAACCTTGGTAATTTGTGGATACCGAAAGTTTTTTTCCTTCAATTTACGCTTTACAACGTCTATAGTTTCACGCTGCATGGTGTTTGTTCCTCTTGATGATCCGCAGCTATAATATCTGGATGGTTCACTGTGATCTTCATTTTATACGCCAGAGCCGTCCACCCACAGAGAGATCGAATCAACTCGAATACACGTTAAACCGAATATTAAGGCAGTACGCAAGCAGATGTACTTCGCATACTACCTATAAAGCCAGGCGTTCAGGAGCGCTATGTCAGTTTGTTCGGTTTTCAACCGGTTTTGCAGGACTCTATAGCCAGGTTAATATTAAAAATGTTAGTAAAAATAACTGACACAACTTTATCATCATCCTCGTCTTTCTCAGTAGGTCTATTGGTCCGTAAAATGTATATAATATAAATTACTGCTATGCTGCTACTTTGGAACACTAGGCCTATAGTAATTACATAGTATATTTATATGCTTATTACAATAATGCTTTAGTAAACATCAAAATAGTATACCAGTAATAAATTTAGCCATTATTGTCATTATAGAACCAAAAATATTTCCTCCACAGTGCGATCTTTGAGTGAAACAACATCGAGGAGACCAACGAAAACATTAAAATAAATGTCCATACCCCTTATAAATTCCAGTATCTCTCCTATCAGTACTCTCGTCTAGCGCTAAAAATAGGAAATAAAATCTTTATGTGACATTTGCTGTTCCAGATTGTCGTCCATTTCAAGCATTCGTTGCGCAACAGTGTTGCGAGACAAGCTTATAGATTTGACTGTGGATATCAGTTCAGGACAGATTTCCTTCACTGCTGCTAATATTACAATCTCTAACAAATCCTCCTCAGTGAAGGGTTTTGACGAAGATGCAATAAGTTTACAAATTATAATTCGCACGAACTGAGGCTTTTGTAGCGTAATATGAAGTATTATTCTCAAATTTTGACTTATATTCGTCAGTGGCTTTCTCTCGGGCGGTTCCTGGTAATTCATCACATCCGTAGAGATTTTCTACATGAATGTCGTTTAATATTATGTATGATGTGTTACGCACTCCAGTTGCACGGAGCAAATCAAACACCGCTCTTTTCCATTATGTAATACAGAGAAATACTGGTCTTCCCACTCGGGACTTAAATACACATTACACGCCATCATAACTAAACGCCACTGCACAGTTAACAGAGCCGTCCAGGATAAACAGCACAGAATAGGGGAGAAGTGGGTACAGTGAGACAGAGAGAACAGTGAGACATTTTTTATTAGATGGTAAATTTTTATGTTGAAATGTTTGTAACAGTGGAGTTGTATGGTGCATGAGTAAAGTAACAGTATTTTCATACTCGAAGTAAAATTTTGGCTTGTGTTTAATGAAGGTTATATTGGATATACAAATGAAATTGAAATATGAATGTTTTGTTACCTAATACTATGGTATTTGACGTTATGTTTGGCAAAGTTTCGTCTTTCTTGTTTTGATTTTGAAGTGATGGCGCCATTCTTAAAGGAACTATGCGTAAAGGGAACAGTGAGACATGCCATTGAAGGGTACACTGAGACGTCTCACTGTTCCCATTTACCAATGATTTGCAAAAACAAATGTAATTATTTTACATTTACCAGTAACTAACATTAAAAATGAACATATTAGTAACCAATTTAGTAACTATAGCTTAAAATAATGGATACATTATATTTTAATGGTTTCTTAAATAAAAAATTATTCACAAAATTTAAGAAAATATTAAAAAATAATAAAGAATTAAATTAAATTCTTATTTATTACAACCTTTGTTGTCACCAAAAACTCATTTTATTTTTTCGCAAAAGTTTGAAAAGTATGGAAAATTCACTTTTCCAAATGTTCCAGATGTTTCAATGGTTTCGAAGTCAGACATCAAAATGATTCTAAATAAGTCTACTGAACATGTTAAAATAAAGAGACAGCAAGCTTCCTTTTCTGTTGAAATAAATGTAAATAATTTCATTGTCCGTTAATAGACACTGTGGTGTCTCACTGTACCCTCCTGAATGGGAACAGTGAGACATTTGCATTTTTTTGACAAACACGCATTGTATATTATGTCCTTTATCTATTAACATTTCTGTTTATGTATTATTGTACTCTATGTTTTAATGTATATTTCTATTGCACTTGATTTTAAAAATACTTGAAATTTCACTTGCATACATATGTCTTAATATTTTGTGTCTCACTGTACCCACTACTCCCCTAACTAATGCTGAGACGTATGAACTGCCTTCACCACTACGACCAGGTACACAAGCAACTATTCACACTTCTGGTGCACGAGTTTGCGTCTGTCTACGTGGTTGCACACACGCGAACCTCAAATCCGAGTATATACCAGGCAACACTTGTTTAATGTGACGCAAACTGTGAAGGTCAGATATAATGCTGGAAACGAACTGGAAATCATATGCTACAGTACATGTAGTCTATGGAACGGAACATTTAATCGTGATTTGTAACTTATCAACGATTACCAAACTCTGTTTCTGTGAGACTGAAGTTGTGACAACATTTCTAACTTTAATTTTAAGCTAATATTAGTGACAATATTAGTACATTAATTAAACCATATCCAGTGACTATTACACTTTTACTACGTCATACTACTTTTGACCAATAAAACGGTACGAAAGACGTCTTTCAAGAAATCATGGCTGCTTATCGCACATTTTTATCGCTTTCCTAGCATTTGTTTAATTTTATCGCTTCCCTAGTATTTGTTTGTTTTTATTACTATTCTAGCATTTTGTTTCTTTGTTTCCCAACATTTCAAACTGCAAATTCTTTAAGGTACTATAAAACATGCTTTGCGATCGTAATTTGTTTCCCGCATAGATAGTCGACTGAAAATATCGGCTCCGTTCAAAAGTTTTGGTGAAGCTAACATTAGTGAAATAGAATTTCAGTAAGTCAATGAATATTTTATTGTATTAGAGTAGGCCTAGGCGGCCGGGTAGCTCAGTTGGTAGAGCAGCTGGCTACGGACTGAAAGGTCCGGGGTTCGATCCCAGGTGGTGACAGGATTTTTTCTCGTTGCCAAACTTTCAGAACGGCCCCGAGGTTCACTCAGCCTCCTATAAAATTGGGTACCGGGTCTTTCCCGGGAGTAAAAGGCGGTCAGAGCGTGGTGCCGACCACACCACCTCATTCTAGTGCCGAGGTCATGGGAAGCATGGGGCTCTACCTCCATGCCCCCCCAAGTGCCTTCATGGCATGTTACGGGGATACCTTTACCTTTTATTAGAGTAGGCCTACTTTATTTCTTCCTAATCGTGTAAAATCCCACTCGAATTTTTATTTTCTCCAGATAAATCAGAACCTCTAGTGAGATTACTGTTGATAATAACTTGCAAATTCCTAAAAGCAACTTTCTCTCAATAAAAGCAGCAACTTGATTTTCAGAGTAAAATGCTGTTTTTTTGTACATCAGCATTATAAACAGTCTTTATTTTTAGTCAGAAATCGTGCGTATCATTAACTTTGTACGTTGGCTGAGAGACGTTCCCTTGAGATTATCTTCTGTAATACGAGTGCTAATAGTTTTTCGGTAATTTAATTGAGCTTAACGAATGTTTGCTGTTATGATAATTATTTCGAGACCGGAGGTTATGAAATAATTATATAATAACAACAAACATGAGTTTAAAAAGCGAAATTAAATTATCTGAGGATAACTATTATCACGAACTGTATTCGACAAGGTAATCCCAATGTAAAGAACTGTAATTCTGAACAAGTAAACTTCCAAGATTATAATAATAAGATCCAGAAAAACAGCCGAATCGAAGCAGAGATACTCGGAATAAAAGGCTGCTTGAAATAAAAACAACTGAACATTTGGGGTTATAACAACACTTTATTTTGAACTCGTTTATCATTGCTTATCTATAATTTTGAAGGTGTTTAATTTTATTGTAAACCATTTTTACTTACAATAATTAATTGTGAAATTATTTAAATTAATTATTGTTGCATGTTAAGACTGAGTCTGACGTAATCATTTGATTGCCGATACATCGAAGCAGAGACTATAAAAACAAAACAAAATAATGAATATAAGAGGATAGAAGCTTTCACTTACTGGTATTAATTTTGAGCAGCAAGCTTTTACTTATTAGAGCAATACTCATTGGCCAATCTACCGTCAAGGAGCTCGTTCAATGGCTCAGAAACGTTCGCACGGAATTATCATCTTAATGAAGAGCACAATGAATGATTTCATTCCCTTATCGTTTAAACGACACAGCAAAGCTAAGCTATCCGTTTACAGGCCTTGAAAGGCATTTAGGGTGGCGGGATGTTGAGGATCCTACATCACGAGACAATAGGTACCGGCTAGTAATAGAGATGTCAGTCCCATGTGCTGGCCGCCTTTGTCCCCAACATCTTGGTACACGTTTCTATTAGAATCAGGGCTTTAGTTCGCCCCTTAATGAGAGATATTATATACATAGTATTTTTTTTTTTCCTTTCGGAATTTGCTTACTGTGCAATACAGGGATCACACTCAAAATTTTATTTTTATTCATAGTTTTCTGCCCAAGGGCAAAACTTTCACTGTAAACCCAACATTTTCCAATATTCCCTTTTTCCCCGCCTTCGTCTCCGCATACGATCTATATATCTTAATGTTGTCTATCATCTGGTATCTTATTCTGTCATGAAATCTTTTCTCCCTTTCACCATTCCTCCCAATTTATTCTTCAGTAAAAAGTTTCTTCTTAGTAGAGGGTGGAACCGGGATACTTTAGCAATCAATGTACGTAAGCATTGACTTATAGCTTTTACACACTCGGTACCGGGCACACACTGCGGACATAAACAAAGGTAATACAGTCTGATTATGATTGAAAATAAAGTATATGAATATATACCTTATACATGCAAAGTTCCGTCTTCTTCGGTTTCGTTGCCGGCATTACAATGAACAACAAAATACATCCGAAGATTTGCGAACTGAAACGTCCTGCGGCGATCACTCAAACAGTTTTTATATTTTGATAACGACCGTTCAACATCACGTGATGTCAAAGGTGAATGCAAATAATACGACTGGTGTTTCGACATTGTACTTGTACAGGTTACCAAATACAGTAGAGCGTCGTTTAGGCACAGTGAAAACGTAAAGAAAGTGCAGGTTACGTGTGGGAGAGGACGAGCTGTACGATAAACACGAGGGATGCACAAGGTTTTAGTTATAACATTTATGGCGGAGCATTAATTGAAATTATATTTTCCAAAAACACACAAAACAAAAGAACACAAATTGCATAACTTTATCATACTCACATTTTAACAAACAAGCAATTGTAATATCACCATTTAATTCGAGAAAAATTCGTTCCGGCACCGGGAATCGAACCCGGGACCGGCACCGTGGATCGTGTCCCGGCATATCTCAGTTGGAAAGAGCACTCAGCGCGTAGAGCTGAGAGGTCCTGGGTTCGATTCCCGGTACCGGAACGAATTTTTCTCGAATTAAATGGTGATAATACACATTGGCTACTTCATAGTAGTCGTGTAATATTCAATGAGGTGGGCGAGACCTCATATATAATGAATATGTGATGTAAGCAATTGTAATGTCGAAATAATTCAATATAATAAATCAAATTTTGCTACTTACATAATGTTGCTTTCAAGCAGCATTTTTTACGGTCATGAATTTCATTCTCTGTATGACTTAACATAATATCACCGTCTTCTGTGGCCGAATTAACAAAACTACAGTATAATGGTCTGAAGTGACAACAATATTTCCTAAAACATAATAATTATCCCTTCTCAAAGTCCAATTTATTCAGGTACAGTACAGAAGACGGTGAGAATTTTTGGGTATTCCACGGTATGCTAGACTTTAACATCTTTAACTCTTCAGAACTGCATGCAGGTTTCATTTTTAGGCCATGTTGTTTGGAGTAAGCAAGCATAACGGATCCTTAAGAGGTGACTCTTCTGGTCATACTAATTGCACTGAAGATGGGCTCTGTATGCAGTTCCAACACGTTAGAGATATATGAGGGTTGTTTGAAAAGTCCACACCTGACGTAAAAATTAAACTAGCATTATTCTGAAACCATCTTTATTTCTCAACATAATCCCCCCCCCCCGAGATTCACACACTGGTCGATCGATATTGCAATGCTGCTATAACCTCCATGTACAGAGTCCACACCTGTGGAGTAACGGCTAGCGCGTCTGGCCGCGAAACCAGGTGGCCCGGGTTCGAGTCCCGGTCGGGCAAGTTATCTGGTTGAGGTTTTTTCCGGGGTTTTCCCTCAACCCAATATGAGCAAATGCTGGGTAACTTTAGGTGCTGGATCCCGGACTCATTTCACCGGCATTATCACCATCATCTCATTCAGACACTAAATAACCTAGTTGTTGATAAAGCGTCGTAAAATAACCTACTAAAAAATCCATGTACAGATTTCTCGAGGTCTGCAAAACAGTCTTCTTCCCAGCCAAGTGAGTTTCGAGCTTTGAGGGTGGAAAAAAAAAAAAGCCTGCAAATGCGAGATGTGGTGAGTAGGGGGGTGCGGTAACAATTCGAACTGTAGCTCGTGTAGTTTAGCAACAGCGATTGCAGACGTGTGAGCAGGTTCATTATCGCGATGAAAGAACACTTTTTCTTGGCTATACCCGATCTCTTCTTGCGAATTTTCCCTTTCAGTTGCTGCAGGAGGTTTGAATAATATTCTCCGGTTATTGTTCTCCCCTTTGCTATGATTATCCCCTTAGAATTCCACAACCCGGACGCGTAGTTGTATCGCAGTCACGAATCTTGAGTTTATGAGGGTATTAGCAACAATAGACTGTGCAGGTACTATTTCGCATTGTCTGTGATGAGGCGATTGTAGCGATCCTAGTGGTTAGCAATTATCTATGGATACATATATACTACGTACTGAGCTTCGTGTCTGTATATACGTGGTTGTACTACAATGGCACTTGCTTGTAAGCCATGCTTTTTTAGTAAAAGGACCAGAAATTGTACTCGTATATTCAACAAATGTCATTCAATTAAATATGTATATTGCCTCAATGCGAAAGGACTTCGGGCAGTCCGTTTTGTGTATACATGCACATTTTCGGGCATGAATTTAGGTCTTTAAGTTGTTGAAGATCTAAAATGAGGTGCCTATAGGTAAACTTCTACCATATAAATCTAGAGGGGGAAGGAAGAGGGAGTGAGAGAATGTAAAAGTTAACATCAACTGCGTGGGACTGAACGGCAACCGCAACTGCTGATGTAGCCTCTATCCCTCCCTCACCCTCATACTCTATTTTCTCTCCCGCTTCAATGAAAATAACAGAGTTCGTAGAAAAAGGCATGACCGCTCCGACATCGTACAACACTTCATGCAGCTATCAAAATATACTTACAGAAATATTATTTTAACATCTGTGGCCGCCTCTCTCGTTAATTCAGAGCTACAGCGCGAGTTTGTAATTCAGAGAACTAGAGTTCGATTTCCAGTATTTATTGCAATTATATTTGCAGTGCATTAGAACGGAAGATGCGAATTCTTCCAGTGCCCCACGTTTGCATCAATATTAAACATTCACCCCAACAACTTTCTGCATTTCATCCTACTCTTCTCTTCATTTCTTAGTATTTCTATAATTAAAACTGTCATTTTAGGTAAAGTGTACGAGCTTTTGTAATGTCGGATAGAGACAATAAACTGTACTATTATTGCTTGCTCGCTCACTCGCTTATTTATTAATTCATGCAAGCATGCACCGTCCATCCATCCACTCATTTATTCATGTAGGCCTACTTATTTAATCATCCATTAATTCACTCTTTTATTTATTTGATTGATCGGTCGATTATTTCTTTACTTCTTTCTTTACTTCTTTATTTATTTATTTATTTATTTATTTATTTATTTATTCATTTATTTATTTATTCATTTATTTCTGTATTCATTTATTTCTTTATTCATTTATTCATTTATTTCTTCATTTATTTCTTCATTTCTTCATTTATTTCTTCATTTCTTCATTTATTTCTTCATTTCTTCATTTATTTCTTCATTTCTTTCTCTCTCTCTATTTCTTTCTTTCTCTCTATTTCTTTCTTTCTTTCTCTCTTTCTTTCTTTCTTTCTCTCTTTCTTTCTTTCTTTCTCTCTTTCTTTCTTTCTTTCTCTCTTTCTTTCTTTCTTTCTCTCTTTCTCTCTTTCTCTCTTTCTCTCTCTTTCTCTCTTTCTCTCTCTCTTTATTTATTTATTTATTTATTTATTTATTTATTTATTTATTTATTTATTTATTTTTGTGAAATTAAGCCCATCGGGCTTTCTCTACCACACCACCAGAAATATAAATACAAAAAACAAATGCAGATAAGAAATAAATAAGAAGAATAAATGAAAGTGCAATCACAAATACAAAAATACAAATTAAAAAAGGGTGAAGGCAAAGAAATACAAGTACAGAAATAAAATCACAATAGATACAAATTAAAAGAAAAGTACTGATATACTAATTGCCTAATATACTTGTCTTTAGTGATAAAAGTAAATAACTAAACATCTAAAGATAAGTAACTGCAAACATTTGAAGAGAAACAAAACAGTAACAGTTTCGAAACATTTACAATTAAGTTAAATTTTCTAGTGTGCTGCACTTTACTCAACTCAGAAAGAAAATGCTCACTTAGTTCGTTTTTGAATACTATTAAATTCCGACAGTCTCTGATGTCACTGGGAAAGTCATTCCACACGAGATAGTAGGCTAATTATAGTAGATTTAAAATAATAACCGATTTGTGAAATCTGAAGGCATCTAAATTTTTCCATGGCAACATCTCTTTGTGGCCAATAAGATGCTACCGCCACAGTCTAGTATATACAGTCACGAAGCTTGAGTTTTGAGGGTGCTAGGAACAATAGACTGTGCCGGTACTATTTCGCATTGTCTGTAATGAGGCGATAGTAGCGATCCTAGTGGTCAGCAACTATCTATGGATGCATATTTACTACGTATTGAGCTTCGTGACTGTATATACTACACTGTGCTACCGCTTCTACTTCCTTTCACCAACAATAAGGGAACGGAAAAGATGGCATGGAAACCCTTGGACGCCTTCAAATTTGACAAATCTGTTGTTTTAATTACACTGTAGTTGGGAACTGCGGGATAATCATGGTGTCAGTTGATGGTCGTCTAAATGCGTTCTCTACGACAGGCCTACTTTTAAAGAAAATATAGACGCATATTTTTCAAATACAGCAAAGTTACAAATTTCTATTCCAAAGAAAAGTTTCATAATAGCCTAAAGAATATGTATACCAAATATGTCCAAAGCATTAGTAGTTCCGAATATATACATAACTTTTTGTATGAAATGAAGCAAAATTTTAAAGTTACGTGGAACAAAGTTTTAATATCGCTTAAAATAATCTGTGCACCAGAACTTTAAAAATGGAGCCAGAACAGCCGACAAGATCATAAATTCGCATTAAATGTGTTGGCTTTTCAGCATATTTAACCGTCCGACCTCTTAAACAATTTTTGTTAAACAGTTATTCATTTTCCGCTCAAGAAAAAAATTATTTTGAGTTAGCAAGACAAATGAAACACTGTGTACAATGCAGTAGGCCGTGAAGAGAGTGACGAAGTTATTTACTGCACATGTGCTAAGAAGTAACTTCATTTTACGATGTTCAGAAAAGGCCCATTTTTCATATAGAAATGTATTATTATTATTATTATTATTATTATTATTATTATTATCATTATCACCATCATTGTTGTCATTATCGTCATTAGCATTATTATTATTACTGTACTACTACTACTACTATGGATCTAAAATTATTATTATTATTATTATTATTATTATTATTATTATTATTATTATTATTATTCATTTTGAATCTTTCGTACACTACATTTAACACTTGAATATAAATAGGTCTACTTGATTGAATGGCGAACTTACTCATGTTAATTATGTACACGAGTAAGTTCGCCATTCAATCAAGTATTATTATTATTATTATTATTATTATTATTATTATTATTATTATTATTATTATTATTATTATTATTATTATATTACTTCTACTGTTATTTGTTACGGGCGACGACGAAAATTAGCTTGAAGAACAGAGGCATGACATGACAGACCTAGAGAGTGAGACAGAAGTCTTGTTACTTCAGTACTAGAAGCGTTTACTGGAATGAATACATATGTACCCCAGGAATAAGAAGGGATTTTCTGCTCTCTTTCACTTCCAATGTTTCACAATAGCGACGTGGCAGTTTTCCGGTCAGAACGTTGCACCCGCAGATATCTGCACTACTCCCGTTAGTATCGTGCATTTCAAGTTCTATTTTCGGTTCAAGTTTGTCGAGCGTAACAAGACAGACGTCTTCTTTGAAGTAGCAGATCTATCCAGCTCGCTCGAATGTGCCTCTTTAAACTTACTGGCCTCCCCTGCCGTCCCTTCATGCTTTTAGCTGCGTAAGAATTTTGGAACAAATCTTATGAAATTTTATAAAGATGTCATTCATTCGATGTTCTACAAACCCACCCTTCTTCAGTCTTTCCTATTTTCTGCCTTCCTCTTTGTCTGTTCATATGATCCATATATCTTAATGTCATCTATCATCTGATATCTTCTTCTGCCCCGAACTCTTCTTCCGTACACCATTCCTTCCAGTACATTCTTCAGCAGGCAGTTTCTTCTCAGTCAGTGACCCAACCAATTCCTTTTTCTCTTCCTGATCAGTTTCAGGACCATTCTTTCTTCAACCACTCTTTCCAACAGTTTCATTTCTTATTCTGTGTCTCCACTTCACACGTTTTATTCTTCTCCATATCCACGTAAGGACAGGTAATTTTAATTACAAAATGATCATTAAACCGACAGAAATATACATACATATAAGTAAATCACATTTTGTTTTAAAAATATGTGACAGTTTTTACTATACCAATTACTGCCCACAGAAAGTAGCTATAATTACATTCTTGACCTAATATTCAAATAAATCACAGTTGCTTGATAACAATACGGATGATTAAAGTATTACAACATTAATACATAATATAGAATAAATTTATAAATCCATAAAAATAAAATGCTTTCATTTTTATACTACACATCACTATAACTTATAATATTCAACTTGTTAATAAATAAAATATTTAATTTCATTTTCGTACTACACATAATTTGTTGTAGCTTGCAATATCCAAACTGAGAATAAATACAATTATTTCATTTTTATAATATACATAATAAACGTACAGTACCCTACTTGTTAATAAATAGAAAAAAAAAATCATTTTCATACTGTACATAATTACAACTTATACTATCCACTCTCTTAATAAAATAATAATATTCAACATGTTAAATAAATGTTTTCATTTTCATAGTATTATACATAATTGATCACCAGATGAATTTATTATCATACCCTTTTTCATTGTGAATTTTATTTAATTTTCGTATTTCTTTTCTTTTTTATTATTATTTTACTACATTCCATTTTGTTATATTCTTCCTTACGTTTTCCATATTAACTATTTGTACTAAATGAGTTGCTTTGACTACATTCCAATGTATTTTACTTTCTTTTTTTCTATTATGGTATTATTTTCATGTTGTTTAGTGTTGATTTTATTATGCTATTATTATTATTATTGTTATTATTATATTATTATTATCATTATTATTGTTATTATTATTATAATTATTATTATAATTATTATTATTATTATTATTATTATTATTATTCTGTTCTTTAACTTTTTGTTAAATTTTCACTGCTTATATACTTTGTGACCTGGTAGAGTGTAAGAGAAGGCCCTATGGCCTTAACTCTGCCAGTATAAATAAAGAATTATTATTATTATTATTATTATTATTATTATTATTATTATTATTATTATTATTATTATTATTATAACATACTATCCACCCTGTTAAATAAAATAAATTATTTCATATTTCACACTACACATTATCGTCGTGCATGACAGACACTATGTTCGGTTCATTGTCGAGTATTGCGAAGTTCGAGACTTGCAGGAAGAGGCCTGTCATGTTTGTCAATATTATGAAAATATTTGCTGTCCTTCTCTCCCCATCCCTTCATGCTTGAAACTAGCGTCGTGCATTACAGGCGTTATGTTCTGTTCAAGTTTGTCGAATATGGCGAAGGTCGATATTCGCCGCCTGTCGTGTTTATTCCACCTTGTTATAAAAAAATTCGCTGTCCTCCATTCTCACCTCTTCATGTTTTAACCACTTAAGGATGTTAGCACACATCTTGCGATTAGTTTGTCATATGTAATAAGACGAAGTTTGTAATGTCTTGGTTGCCGCTCTCATGTTCTAACATTGCAGGACACTAATTTAAACCGCTTAAGGATTTGAGCACATATCTTGCGATTAGCTTTCATATGAAATAATACGAAGTTTGTAATGTCTTGGTTTCCTCTCTCATGTTTGAACTTTCACAATACTAGTCGGTACTATGAACATATTATGTGTTTTTCCTTTAGTATATTTTGTTTCATTTATTTATACGCATATTTTTGTGAATGTTTAGTCATATTAACAACAACAAAAATTACCTTTATTCATGCGTAACTTTGCAAGATATGTTCCTGACATCCTTATGCAGCTAAAGCATAAAGGCGCAGGGAGAGGAGGAACCAAGGAGAAAGGCACCGAACGTATGTAATGAAGGGTAAGGATTGAACAAACGCAAAGTGAGCTTCGGTTCTACAGAGATTCGGCAAACATGAACCAAACATAAGGCCTCTGACCGGTTTTTAACAGACTCGGTTATTCTAGTTTACATACTCCATTTCCACGTAGTACTGGATTCTTTGGCTTTCCTTCACTGTCTTTCTGTTTTCTATCTTCCTCGTTTTATTTTGCTTTCTTTCCTTTATTTTTCATTTTCATGTTTTATTGGTATAAGCTTATAAATGAGGGATGCTCTGAGATAACAAGGTATGTGTAAAAAGTGAGTTTTTGGCAGTAAGTGAAAGTACATTGTTTTCATTAGCAAAGAAAGGCCTTTGCAAATTTGCGTTTTTGAATTAGTATTACTGAGAGTTTACATGTATAAGTTTCATGTATTATTCGTCAAAATCTCGTTATTCAGTTTGCTATTTTGATAAATTAACAGTAAAGTACTCCGATTTACCTTTTTATTGCAGACATAAGATACAATTTGCCTTGTTATTGCAGACATAAGATACAACTTGTCTTTTCATTGCATCATACGATACAACGTGCCTTGTTATTGCAGTCATACGATACAACTTGCCTTGTTATTCATAATTATCCATGAGAACATTGCAATTCTTTCTAAGGTTGCTAAATGTAATATGGGTTAAAATGTAATATACGAACATAAAATAGTTTAAGAGTTGAACTTTATTTTCACAAGTTAAGTACACAATACACAATATAAGAAAATAAAACTTGGGTATTTTCATGTATAATCCAGTTCCTACAGGTAGTGAAGGAAAGAAACTAGGCTTCTCAAAATCAAAATATATTCAAAACATTAGAATCACCTTATAAGTATTATTACAGCATTGTTTCCAAAACATTTTCTTCACACTGATTTTATCACTTTACGAAGGAATACTTTACATCATCAGTCAGTATTCCATCTCGGATTCATCACATTCAGAATCTAGTACTTCCTTCAGTGATGTCTGAACGTCTGCACCGACACTAGAGACCTCTACTGTCTACGTAACGAAACTGCGACATAGTCATTATTATAAGCCATCGGAAGTCAGTTTCAGACTGTGTGACGTTCGTGAAGGAAGAGCACATCCTTCATTTCGTGTGACGTCAGGTGAGAGCATCGTAATGCAAAGTTGCCTACACAAACGGCGTTTCTTTCAGTTAAGAGAATAAATAGCTTTATTCATGACTAGTCTAAATCAGCCTGTCCCCGAGTTGCAAGAAAAAAACGCTTTCCATGCGGATATAACAGATCACTTAAACGATTTAAATACCTCACTTCAGGGCAAGGGTCTCATCGTAACAGATATATATATACTATAAAGTTGAAGCGTTAAAATTATCATTGGCTCTATGGGTAAATCAACTGCTGGCTGGAAACTGTGCATTTTTCAAAGTTATCGCAAGTGCGTGATCTAGACATTAGTCTCTCATAAGAATATGTGCAAATTCTACAAGATCTTCTTCGCCAGTTGAGTCGAAGTTTCAAGATGTAGAACAGTTTCTACTATATTTCAGCTCTTTACAACCCCTTATTCCCCAGATGTCAGAGATGTTCCTAGCAGGTACCAATTGGAACTGTTAAATTTACAATGTGACGATTTGTTGAAGGACAAATATAAACACAACAAGGACTTGGTTGACTTTAACAGAATTTCTACCAGGCCAGATTCCCGAGATTGTATGCATTTGCTGCACAGGTATGGTTCGTATGGTTGTATGCGAACAATTTTTTCTGTTATGAAACTTGCTAAACGTAAATCAAGAAGTACCTTGTCAAATCACAACCTAACATGCAGTCTTAATTATATATTGCCCAGTCATTATGTCCCAATATTGATAAATTAGTTAAAGAAAAAAAAAAAGAAACAAAAAATGCAGAAAATGTCAACATAATTAATCGTTCTCTGCCTTCTTCCAAATTACAGAGAAAATAAAATGGATTTCGTAAGTTTTTTTTTTTTTCATAAAATACAGCAAAGGTTATTTCTAATTATTTTTAAACACGTTGTGTGGTTGCAGTCATTATAAATAAAGGATATCTTGACGTACAAATGAACGTGCATAATAAAAACTTGTATTATTTTACTATATATTTGTTTCGCCAAATTAACTGAAATGAAATACTACGTGACTATTAGATACAGGAAAGTGTCCAGGATATTGTACTGTCTTTGCTATAGATTGATTTTCGCATAATAGAGCAGAAATTGAATTATTTATACTCAGTACACAAGATGTGCATTGAGTTAACATTACCATTGGGATATCCAGGCATTAAACTGCGTTATGAAAGCAGATCACTTTTATTTATCGCCTAAATCACTGCTACCTGCACGCCAAATACCCTCTCTACCCTGCCTGCAAACTGCTGTCCACATTTCACAGACCCTGCACAGACGTCGAATGCGAGACGGCAGAGCGGAGAGAGGTGACGTCACAGTGCTGTATCCTGTCCTGGTCTGTTATAAGCTGTGCATAAGCAGTAAGACATTTCATACTCGCCACCTATGTGATGGAACAGCAAGATCAGTGCATTTGCTTTGTATTTTTAATGGTGGCGACTATACCGAGGTATGTTTACATACCTTGTTATTGCAGAGCACCCCTCAATTCTCCGTTCTATTTCATATATTTTATCTTAACAATTTTGTTCTTAACGCTACTATCTTCATTTATTCAGTATAGGTGTGCATTTAAAGCTTTCTCTCTTACATAACTAATTTAATTTAAAACATATTCGTATTTCGTTTAAGAATCTTGAAATTGTTACTAGATCGACATACAGTATTATTTGAATATGATTTTTTTTCTCGCTCTTAAATTTATTCCGGAACTGATCTTCAATTACTTTTTATATTTAATTACGTAACATCTGAAAACTGAATGAAACTGAACTAAGTGGGAGCGCTGAGTAGAGAATTTGTTCATATAACTTTTCGCAATACGAGTAAAGGAACAAATACATGTGTATTTTGCCGCCGGGTCCAGAATATTACAGAAATGAGTATGGCGTACGCCCTCTCTTACTCCGGGGTGCAAATAGTGAGAATGATAAAAGAGAAGCCACATGTGTAAACAGGTTGAGTTTCGAGAAACGAGGCGTACTTAATGCGTCACAGTGATTTAATGTAGCGGCCCGGCATCCATGTACCAATTACTTTAATCTGACTGAAGCGTATTCAGTCAGCTACAAGTCAAACTTTTTGTTTGGGAACGAGCCGTCATCACAATGGACTTGAACTAAATTGCTTTGATTCCATTCCCACAAACCTCTAAGTGCACGTCACAAATTGTTCTATTGAAACTCTCTTGGAAGGACGGGCTCAAATGCACAGAACACTGCTGCTGGAACGGTGAAGTCTCACGAACAGCTGATAGAGCTTATTGAAGTACATAATGGACGTTCTCAACGCAAGTTTCATCACAATTATAATCTCTTATTCATTTGTTCGGTTAAAATTATTTTCTATTCTTTGAGAATGAAATTACATTTCTATTTTTTTTTCTTCTTCACTGCATGGATGGATTAAATAATGAACTTGTCGTCCTGGATACAAAGACGCCATAAAGTCAAAATAGATAGTTAAAACTTGAGTGGATTCTGAAGAAAATTGGTGTGGATTCGAAAGAGAGAAAAGTAACGAGTGAAGTTAGGAGACGCCTAGGAGAAGAAATGTCAGAGAGAAGTGAAATAGGGAGAGGAGTACGACAAGAATGCCTTTTTTAACACCTACACTGTTCAACATCTACTAAGAGGCTTTAGTGAAGAAGTGTTTACAGAACATGGTAGGGGTGATAATAGGAGGAAGAATTAAGTGCATAATATTTGTTGATATGGCGTTGTTAGCAGAAGAAGAGACTACACTAAGGGATATGCTAGTGGAGCTAAGTAGTTGTGTGCAGTAAAAGTGAAAATAAATGCAAACAAGACGAAGAATATGGTTATCGGAAGAAAAGTGAAGACGGTAAAAAACATACGAATTCGAGGTGAGGCAGTGGAAACAAATGGACAGCTTCAAATGCTTGGGGTGTAATATAAGCAGTAATATGAGCTGCTGCCATGAAGTCAGGAAAGAGGAAGATAGCAATGGCCATGGATGGGCAACTCGTGCTCACAAAGTGCTAAAAAAAAACCTTGAAAGAGAGAAAGACAGACGAAGCCATCCGCAGCAGTTGCAAGTTGTTTGTAGTTTCGCTGCAAAAGCAGTTCACTGCCGCGGTACGCTCTGGCGGCTCATGCAGATGGTCGTGATATCTACTCCATGATTTGAATTTCAGAGTAACGCATGGTATAATAATTATAGTAATTTTAGACAGACTGTACCCAAGCACACCTAACAAAATTATATTATTTCCTATCTTTGTAAATTAGTTTAGTGCTGGAGACACAAACTGAATATAACCTTTTCAAGATACAACAAACATAGCTGCAACACTTATTTATTATTACACTATTTGTTAATATTTCTTATTGTATGTCTTATTTTTTTTAACATAGAACGCGAGAATTTACAAGTCTTTATGCATTGAAGAGTATTCCTCTGTTCTCAGAAAGGTAATAGTCTATATCCACAAACAATCACAAATTCAAGGAAATATTTTTTACATGTCACGGCAGATGAAATAAACTTACTTCTAAGCTCTTTCTGTACATTGAGAGTTCTTACACTTCTTTCTTGTATTAAACTCTGACTCAAGCACATAATGTGGAAGCAAAGAGTATATTTGAAAATTCTGACTTAGGCAGCATTACGAACATTCGATTCCTGATTTTGCTGGAATCTGAGTGGCATGCTGTTCTGTAGATTTATCAATTCAAGCTATAAACTTTCAGAATCTTCTATCGGCTGTAAGCCAAAAGGATTTCAGAAAAATCTCGATTCCTTGTCAATTGCCACTTTTCTCCAAACTTACCTGTGAATTCTGCTGTAGGTCTTGAAGTAGGATCTTATATTTGATAAGAAGATTTTCTTATCACTCTTCAAGATAGTTTATAGCCAAAGAAAGTGAAGTTGTCTATGTTCTACATGATACTGTCACATTTCAAATTTATCCATAAATTCTCTTAGCTAGTCGATCATATGTCGTGCAATTCTGTAACTCGCACGCAAAACGTGCTAACGATATTTGATATCAGTGTCACCTTGTTGATATCCATTTTACCTTTAACTATTCTGAAGCAGATCTAGACAGTATTTCTTTACTAAAACCTTCACTGTGTTTATTATTTGTAACATAAAATGTCATGCGTAAGAAAGTGTAATAGAACATAATACAAGATTTACCTCCCTTCTTAATAAAAATAATCTTTCTCTTTCGACTCATCACTAAAGGGAAATGATCTGGGTATTATATTGTTTTTCACTTAAAACGAGCCGCCACTTACTGCAGAAGCGAGTAAACTTGTGTCTCTCAAGAATGGCATACAGACACTACAGCTAATACAGAATCCGTTCTACCTGAACTGAGGTTGTGTTCACACTTTGAGAGCACGAGTTGCCCACCCATGGCAATGGCAAAGAACGTTTTTCATAGGAAAAGGAACACTTTCTACGGAACTCTACAAAAAGAACTAAGGAAGATGCTACTGAAATGCTTTGTGTAAAGTGTGAATTGTATGTGACAGAAATATGGACATTACGACGAAGTGAAAAGAAACGATTATAAGCATTTGAAATGTGGATATGGAGAAGAATGGAACGTGTGAAATGGACTGACAGAATAAGAAATTAAGGGGATCCGGAATTTTCGTCACCGATTTTTCGTCATCCGGTGATTTCGTCACATATTACATTTTGCCACTGCAACATTTTGTCATCGATGCACTTTTGTCACCACCATATTTTGTCACCAAATCACTTTTGTCACCACCATATTTTGTCACTGATTTAATTTCCTCATCACTATTCGGCACCACAATTTCCCCCCCTTCGTGTCGCTTCCCTTGATGATACCTAAAACTTTCTACTTCATACATACTGTTCATTTCGTTTCCAAGGATGCATTCATTTTTTGGTTTCGAAATCTTCAAGTTACAGGATACAATAGTTTCAAAATCTTCAAGTTAAGGTATGGCGAAATTATTTCGATTCGTAAAAAGTAATACAGCAAGAGATTGGTTAATCTATAATGGACATAATTATGTATACAAAACACAAAATTACAAAGACCGAGTGTATGGAGGTGTGATCAGCGCGACATTTGTAATTCACTGATCACTGATGACCATTTCCTCAGATAAGAAAACCACTCAGCAAATTGGGGTAGACCTGGAGCTGCAGAATGAGTAGAAACAATAAAAGCTGAAGCTGGAACTTCCGCTACGTCATCTATTTTACGACATACAGCAGTTGTTTCTAGTCAAACTAACTTACAACTACCACAGAAAAAAAGTATGAAACGAATCCTGAGATTAGTTAGGCAAAAACCTGCAGGAACCAAAAATATTTGATGATTTGCAGGATTTACCTGATAAGTACCAGAAAACATCAGAAGGAGAGAGGTGGCTCCTTCACATGGATGTCATCAGCGAAGAAAAAATTAAGATATTCGCCATTAATCCCCAACTGAGAGGGTTGCGGAATGCGACTTTCTGGGTTATGGATGGCACGTACAAATCTGCGCCAAAGTTATTTCTCCAAATGTATGCAATACATGTAAATTTACATGGCTTCCAGTTGTCATTGCACTAATGAAAAGAAAAAGTAAAACCGCTTACGAAATTCTTTTCGTGAATACATTCCCTCGTGTCACAGTGGCCGGCTATCTCTTCCATTTAGGCCGAACGAATTCAAACAGAAGGAATATCAGGAGAATATCTTGAAGAAGAAAACACCGAACTAAGAAGCCAGTTTCATTCCTTTGTTGGGTTGGCCTTTGTGCCAGAGAATGATATACTTCACGCCTTCGATATTCTCCAAGAAAATGTTACGAATTGTCGATAGGTATAAAGGCTATAGAACAGAAGATAACATCCTTGGTTACCTAAGTGCCATAGGTCACAACTTCGTTGGAAATTTTGGTTGAAACACCATAAAAATAGGATGAATGTATACACCTTCAAAATCCATGTTAATACAGAACATTAAAATAATTATACCGTGATGGTTTTGGACTCTCAATTAAAAACAGCCCAAATGTAATTGTCTGTATTATTTTGGTGACGAAATCCCCTCAGTATAAAAATATGACAAAATGTATTTGACGACGAAATATCTTCGGTGACAAAATATCCTCAATGTCAAAAAATGATGACAAAATGTATTTGATGACCAAAAACTAATGACGAGAAATAGGTGACAAACTGCAACGGTGACAAAATTTCCGTTTACGAGATGCCCTACACCCGAAACGAAGCTATACTAGAAAGAGTGGGTGAAGAAAGAATAATGCTGAAATTGATCAGGAAGAGAAAAATAAATTGTCTGGGTCAATGGCTAAGAAGAAACTATCTACTGAAGGATTCATTGGAAGGAATGTTGAACGGGAAAAAAGTTCGGGGGAGATGATAGACGACATTAAGATACTCGTAGATGGGTCGCATGCAAAGACTAAGAGGATGGCAGAAAATAGAGAGGATTGGAGAATGCTGGATTTGCAGTGAAAGACCTGACCTTGGGCAGAAAGTTGTGAATGAATGAATGAATGAATGAATGAATGAATGAATGAATGAATGAATGAATGAATGAATGAATGAATGAATGAATGAATTGCTAGAAGTGGGAGAAAAGATTAGCATAAGGAACAGAAGATGAAGAGGAAAAGGAGCCAAAAATATAAGAAAATTTAAGCTAAAGGAAAGAAAAGCAAGAAATAGGCAAAGAGGAAGAGAATGACACTAGGAAGAGAAAAGAAAGGTGAACATGAAGAAAGAAAGGAAAAAGTAAGAAAAGGAGGGAAGCAAAAGGAAACAACTCGACAATGCATGTAATAAAGCAACGCCGGCTATACGCCCTACTTAAGAATTAACTGCAGTGGTCTAGGGAGCATAGAGGTGTTTTTTCAGTGCTACATAGAATAGAAAATAAATATGTTTATAATGTTGACGTTTGCGCACACCCTTTTCAGCAAGCTAGTGTTCGGGTACGGTTCCTGTAAATAACTATAACTGTACTAAATAGAACATAATAAAGATTCAATAAAATTATAAAACCAATACAATTATTACAAAACAGGGATAAAAGTAGAGCATTAAGTCAAAAAGAGAATAAAGTTGCAATGATTAAATAGTAAATTGAAATTAAGAAAAAGAGAAAAGGAGAAAAGGAGAAAGGGACATGAATACTAAATACTTTGTTTAATTTTTTTCTAAAATTTATTAAATTCAAAATAACCTAGGTTATAGTTGTATGATCATGGCCCGTAAATCTGGCTATGGCTTATTCCAGTGGTTATGTAACATTAAGTTTCAGCTAAAGGATATATCAAATTTCTTCTGGTACAATAAACATGTTCTTCTTCATATTTCTGATGAATTTTATGATCATATTTTAATAATGTATATTTATAAATTTGTTAAATTTGGAAAACATTAATATCTGAGAAAAAGCACGTTTTCAAACATATTGTTTATTACTATTTAATAATTGACAGTGGAATTATTTGTCACTAATCTATCCCCACATGAAACTCTACCTAACTTTGTCACTAACAATGAAGCTAATTCTCACTAACCTGTCTCCTCATCAAACCCTATCTAAGCTAACCACTAAGATTCGGATAAAGTAGCTGTATCAGGATAGGCATCCTTGGTCCGTGCATTTTGTTTACAAACATTAATTAGTTGTCGCGTGTCCCCCAGCCGACAGTAGTGACGACATTCATTTCCTATCGGCTGCACTGTCCATTCATTGATGTTTTAGCTAGGGGGTGGGAAGCGCTCATTCCAGCAGGTAGACTTTAGCTAGTGGAAGGGGCAGTGTTTACTTAGTCTGAAGTAAGCCAAGGCCCTATCCTGTACAGCTATACAATCTATCCTGATACAGCTACATTATCCGAACCTTACTTATTACTGACAGTGCGTCTAATTGATAATGTATCTCCTCGTCAAAACCTACATAACCTTGTCGCTAACAGCGGTGCTACCTCACAGTAATGTTGAGAAAGAGGAAGAGAGAGAGAGAGAGAGAGAGAGAGAGACCAAATGTCTCCTAGTAAGGACGGCACACGCCCATATGCAGGCAACATTGCGTACTTGGTTATTATCGTATTCACACCTGTTCTGCAATTTAGCAAAGAAAATTAAAAGGAAAATGAGAAACGGGGGAAAGGGAAGAAAATGAGAGAAATAGATTGATGAAGAGGAAAAGTAATTAAGAATTAAGAGAAGATGGTAAGAAAAGAAAGGTGAAATGAAGTGAAGGTAAGGAAGAAGAAGGTAAAAATAAGTCGAGCAGAAAAGGGGGGAAAAGGAAGTGAAAAAGAAATTGGAGAATGTGGAAGGTAAGGAAAAATGCAAATCAAGAATAAAAGGAGGAAAAGAGTGAAAAAGACGATAATAAATTGGAGGAAAATGAAGGTAAGGGAAAATTTAAGTCAATAAGATGAGAAAGAAAAGGCGAAAGGGAAGTGAAGAACATGATTGAGAAATGGGAAAAAAAGTCAAGAAAATGAGCACGAAAAGAGAAAAGGAAATGAAAAAGTAAGGAAGAGATGGGAGATAAAAATTAAGGAAACGAGGAAGGAAAGGTAAAAGCAAGTTAAGAAGATGAGGAAGGCAAGTGAAAAGGATGAGGAAGAAACGGGAAAAAGAAGTTTTTTGTGGGTTATTTTACGACGCTTTATCAACATCTTAGGTTATTTCATGGTGGAAACATAGTAGAGGTGTGGGACAAGCTGTACGTGTTTTCGTTCAGTCTGCGCATGACGTCACCTTCACTGCAGGCCGCACTCGAATGACACGGTCAACATAGCAGATTGTTGATGGTTAGATCTGCGTCCATAGATTTAAATGAATAAATAAAAATCATTGTTTGTGTATTCAGTAAATATTTACAGTATATATAATAGGGTCTACCTTGAAGTGATAACATTATAAAATAGTGAACAATAAATTAAATTCAAGAGTCAAGAAATAATGTAATATGGTAGTGCAACGTTAATAATTGCCTCCTGTAATATACACGTACTTTTATAATAATTATAATACCCATACATTATGCTATAAATATGCAAAAACTTAGGCCCCTGTAACACAGCATTATATTATACATGAATTCAAGTACAATAGAGATTGCCTTGAAATGATAACGTAATAAAATTATGATATATTACATAATAAACCCAAGTTTCAAGAAACAATGTGATATGGCAGTGTGTCATTAATAATTGCCTTCTGTAAAGTACACGTGCTTTTATAATAATTGCAATACAATGTGCAATACATATGTACATACTTAGATCTAATAGTTATTTATAACATATACATTATTTTATATATGAATTCAAATACTTTTGAACCTTCATTAACATATATATATATATATATATATATATATGCATTTCTTGGAATAATTTGTCATAATAAAGTAAACAAATATTTCTATATATAAGGCTATTGGAGACATAATATAGTCTACTACATTATTTACCTTACTATTCCACACACGACATAATATAATTTCACCATTCTAAATACCACTCTGTTAAGTAAATACTTATTCTTATGCAATCCTTTTTCATTTTCTTTATAATATTTCTCTTTGAAATTCCAGACTTTTTTTATTAATTTCTTTAATTCTAATAAATTTTCTTGTTCTAACCAATGTAATTACTTCTGGCGAAAGAGAACTGATTTCTACTTCGTTTTTCATGGAAGAATTAACCAAATTTACAGTCTTTTTATTATAAATTTCTCATGAGGAACGGAATCTCCGTGCACATCTGAGAATATACTGTCAACAAGCATGGCAACCAATTGTAAATCCTTAGAAGGGAGAATTAAGTTTCCATGTGACACTGTAGTAATCCAGTATTTTTGATTTGCAGAAGCTGACAATTTTGTGGAAATTCCAAGATTCGGATATTGCTCCATATGTTTTGATGCAGCATATCCTGCAATATATTTTAATCCTTCCTAGGATATTCGTTGTCTTGCAGAGATTTCATATATTTTTTTCTGGGAGGCCTATATTTTCTTCAGGATCTCCATCATTGGTAAATTTAACCGGTTACAGAATGCCTTGAAGAAATTCTACCGTTGCACACAGTTCTTTCTGAAGATTATCATTGACTTCCGATTGGCTTGTACTATTAATGCCTCTTCTAATTGACGCATTTGCTGAATGTTTGCCTCCAGGTATATTTATTGTAGGTATAGCATCAGGTTTAAGTTTCCGTGCACGAACTGGTGAATAGCCTAGCAATCTCTGCTGCATTGTTTTATCAAAGTCATAATATCACCGTCCTTCGCAAGTCCCTCGTGGCTCCGACTTAAAGAACGTAGAACTTTACACTCTTTGTCTTTACTCTTTCGACTTCTGCACACTTCAACACCAAATTACCTTTCGTCTCGTTTCTCTTATCTATACTCTAACCACGACGTAAATACCAGATCACTTATCTGTGGCACGCTAAGTATACCTCTTCATAGAACATCTTGTTATTCATCATCTTTTACAATATCCACCTCGCGTCAATGGAATTCCTTGTCACAAAGTATTAGGGGCTGCAAGACAATAAACACCTTTAAGAACAGCTTAAAAGATAACCTTATTAGCATTTCACTCCAATCATACTGATTTAAACTATCACTGACTACATTGTTACTTTTTTCTTTAGACATCATCCTGATTGTGCTGTATTTTAATTGTCTCGTAATAATCTCTTTCTATTATCTAATATTATTTGAAATATATTAACATTCTATGTATTTTAGTTTAATTCTGCTACACAGTTTATTTCAGTGTTTAATTAATAGTTCATAGTATTTTGTTGTTTAATTTGTAAATAACTTTTGTATACATGTAACTCTCATCTAAATCAAATTGTTGGATTCTTTGTAAGTTCATGCATATGTATATACACTTTTTGCTGGTTGAGTGGAAGAGAAGGCCTTACGGCCTTAACTCTGCCAGCTAAAATAAATCATTATTATTATTATTATTATTATTATTATTATTATTATTATTATTATTATTATTATTATTATTATTATTATTATAATCTTTAAAATGCTGTGAGCATATACATATAATAATTGAGTGTTAACAATTAGCGTCAGTTCTTATAAATAAGCATAGTATGGTAGGCTATACTGAAAACTTAATATCCTTTATTGACATTCTCATGAATCCGATAAGTTAAGAAGTTTCAATATATTTATGATTGGTTTCAGTCTATAATTCAGTATCTATTAGATAAATCAACTCAGAAATATATTGAAACATACTATTCTATCAATATCAAGATATGAAGAATATGAACTTACGTGATTCTGGTAGAATGTCTTGGCGTTTGCAACAATTCTGCCATTTTTCACGAAGATGTTTATCTTTCGGGAATGAAAAAAATGAAAAACATTTGCTATTACTGCCTCTGGTTTTCCTATAATGATTATTGCAACCTTATACTGCACAATCACTCATTATGTATTGTAATTAATGTCTAGTTAGGTAGCCTATATTAAAGAAAATGTACTCAACGCAATGAGCTGCGATCGCTGTCTGCAGTGAAGATGACGTCACGCGCCTCAGCCGCTATCGCAACGGCATGCGCAATCCCACACCTTTACTATGTTTCCGCCATGGGTTATTTAGCGTCTGAATGAGATGAAGGTATTATGCCGGTGAAATGAGTCCGGGATTCAACACCGAAAGTTACCCAGCATTTGCTCACATTGGGTTGAGGGAAAACCCCGGAAAAAACCTCAACCAGGTAACTTGTCCCAACCGGGAATCGAACCCGGGCCACCTGGTTTCGCGGCTAGACGCGCTAACCGTTACTCCACAGGTGTGGTTGGAAAATAAGTTCAAGAAGAGGAGAAACGGGGGAAAGTAGCGAAGAAAAGAGGAAAGAAAGTTAAGAAGATGAGGAAAGACAGACATGCAAAATGTTTTTCTGTGTTCCTTTCTGCAAAAGTAAGAAAGAAAGAGATGAAGGTAATAACTTTTCATGAATTTCCATGTAACAAAGGATTGAGTAACAAATAGTTGCAAGCTATTTCCAGGCAAAGTACCATTCGCATTCATCCTACTTAATCTGTGATTGTGTTTGCAATACGTTGCAAGTCTGCCAACATTCTTTAATGTCTCTAAACAATAATGATCCTTTCATTGTCCTCGTAAACCAGACGCTAGTTGTTTCAGAAATAAAAACGTTCGTGTAAGCTTACTGCCGGCTGGCACATTCAATTTTAGTGGTGTTAGTCCATGGGAACCAGCTCATTGCTCTGAAGTTCCTTGTGAATACATTTTGAAAGTAGATTATCAAGATGACAGGAAAAGACTGATATACTAATATTAGATAGCACTGCTTCAGTTTCCATCTTTTAACCGCTCACACAAAACTAGTGTAAATTAAAGAGGAGTACTAAAAATAAACCGGGAATTCAATCAAGTAATTTTTCAGTGAAGAAAGTTACAATTTATTTATCCGTTTCTCTATTTATTTTTTTGTTTATTTATTTACTATTATTTATTCTTTATTTATTATTTATTCATTCATGCATTCATTCATGTAGATACTTATTTGTTCATTCATAGAATCAATCATTCATTTCTTTATATTTTTATTTATTCGTTTATTTATTATTTATGTATCCATTTATACACCTGTTTATTCATTTTCACCTATTTACTTGTCTGTACGTCCATCCACCTCTCTATCCATCCATCCATGTCATCCATCCATCCCTATCTGTCCATCCATCCATCTATCTATCTATCTATCTATCTATCTATCTATCTATCTATCTATCTATCTATCTATCTATCTATCTATCTATCTATCTATCTATCTATCTATCTATCTATCTATCTATCTATCTATCTATCTATCTATCTATCTATCTATCTATCTATCTATCTATCTATCTATCTATCTATCTATCTATCTATCTATCTATCTATCTATCTATCTATCTATCTATCTATCTATCTATCTATCTATCTATCTATCTATCTATCTATCTATCTATCTATCTATCTATCTATCTATCTATCTATCTATCTAT